>NW_015166608.1:42453-47465 GCF_001447785.1 Gekko japonicus | reverse complement strand
TTGGTTGAACGACATATAAATACTTATAAGGAACCTTATAAATACTTATAAGGAACCTCCCTAATATAAATAAATTACATTGTAGACAGATAATATGAAATTGCTCCAATGTGCTTCCTATTTCGCGTCTGCTTCAGTTCTTTACTTGATTGTTACGAATTATATAAGCTATTGCCAGAAACCTGGCATTGGTTAGAGAGAGCTGAGGATTGGAATCAAATAGAAATGTCTTGCTTATCTCCGTATCTGGGTAGCCAAGGAACCTCCCTAATATGGGTTGAAGAAATTTTACTCGAATTTCTCTGTAGTACACACAATGCAATAATATGAGGTCCATTGTCTCTACTTTCCCTGAGCCACAAGGACATATCCGCTGTGCCATTGGCACCTTTTTATACCGGCCTTCTAGTACTGCTGATGGGGAGATATGGCATCTGACCATAGAAAAAGCCCTGCGATAAGATGGAATTTTTAGGAGTGATAAATGAGCTGCTGGGGCGGCCACCTGTCTTATTTCCTGGGGAGCCAGAAAGGTCGGCATGGCAGCAATATCACTCCGCCTTCTGCATATACAAGGGTGCAAAGACCAGTATAATTAGAGGGGTAGTCCTTTCATGGTGATTGAGCCAGACGGCCAGAATACTTTAGGTTGCCAGGTTCATAAACCACAGTGGTGGACTTCCAACTATAGAACAGATTAATGCAAAGCTGGAGGCAAAAAGTATTCATAGGAGTAAAAGTTTGACTCTACTGAGTTGGGCAAACACGTGGTGGTTTTGTTACTTTGTTTATTTTATTCGACTGGGGCAACCCGTGCCCTCCAAGGAACCCATTTCAAGGCTGATGGAGCCTATGACTCATTCAGATATCGATCAAAGAAGGAATGCTCGGTACCATGGACTGGGGCTCCACGGGGATTCTCCCAGAAAGAGGAGCCATTCCCCGTGGGGGCGGGGGAGAGAACGGAGGTGTTCCTGACTCTGAATCTTTTGGATTATGGACACAGAACCAGCAGTGACTTGCCAGTTCCTTCTGCAAGGGACAGAAAGGTGTTACTGACTCTGCGGGACCCTTGTCCTCCTTTTGTGAGGAGGAGAAAACAGGTTCGAAACAACAAGCTTGTATAGTCTGTCTTCTTGGTGCTTGGGGGGGTCAACAGTGGGAGGGCTTCTCGTGTCCTGGCCCCACTGCTGGGTGGATCTCCTGATGGCACCTGGTATTTCTGGCCACTGTGTGACACAGAGAGTGTTGGACTGGATGGGCCTCTTATGTTCTTAAGCAAACCATGATTAAAGGGTTATATCTCTAAAAGTCAGAAAAGAAGCACCACCCTTGAACCTTGGATCCAAGCATCTTCACACACTGTCACGGCTACAGGCATAGTCGGGACAACTCAGGAGGATCCTTCCCACTTGGGGGGGGGGTTGTCACAGCGTCTCGAAGGGACCGCCGCTTCTGCGGGGAGGGGCTGAGATCCTGGCCGTGTGCCTGGAAAGAGATCTTCACTGGGACTGCCCTGGGAGCACGTAAGAGGCTAGCTTGTCATCTCCCTGCCGAAAGGAGTCGTGCGTCACTCCCCATCGAGTCTGAGCTCTCCTCTAGGGCTTGTTGGGATTTTGAACAAGGACAGGGCCAAAGCCTGGGGGCCACTTGAGCCCAGTGTCCAGACGGGTCTTCTTTGGCCTTCCACCCTCGGACTAGACCCGTCCACAGAAAGGAAATACTCTCCATCGCCCAGTGGAACGTCTTTAAGGTCTAAGAGGCTGGTTGAACCCTCTCGAGCCACGAAGGTGCAGTCCTGAGAACTTTCACCGACGGAGCCACTCGAGGGAAGTGTGGCTGCATTCGGGGCAGACCGCCTAACGGTTCCCATTGGCACGGAAGCCCTCTTCAGACTCCAGCTATAGAGAAGGTTTCCCTTCTGGGCCACTGCTCTGATCACCTTAGTAGGGCCGTTGCTGACACTCAAGTGTTTTGCCCTCCCAGACCCCAGCCCACGTAGACGCTTTCTCTCCCCCATGGGCATTGTCTGGATGATGAATAGGGCTGCTACGTGAAGCTTTTCCCACCGTAAGGCAAAGCATCCCTGTTTGCTCCTGTGTTTCTACGTGAACAACCTACTCCATAATTGGGCCTCTCTGCCTTCACGTCTCTTCTCTCTAAGCCCGGAGTCAAGAAGGTGATAATGAGCTCTTCTTGGGAATCCGTGTTCTGCTGGATTGGGGGGGGGGGAAGCAGGAGCGATATTAATTTTTATAGCGAATGATGATACAAAATATTAATTTTCCAACAGTCTATTACATGACTCACCCCCTTTGTTAATAGAAGGTATTCTCTGGCTCATCCACAGACGCCTACTATATCTAAATGCAAAACGAGGATCACTTTCTGTTCTGACCGTTGTTACCTTGTGCTGCCCAGTACGTTTTATTCCATTTAGTTTCCTGGAGTCTTCTTCCATATTGGTATTAATTACAGTACATACATGAACACAACATTGGACGTTCTTCGGTTAGCTGTTCAATACTTCCAGTTTATTCTTCGAAAAGGCCAAATTCACCTAGAAAAGAGAACCAAATGGGCTGCCTCTCCTACCTGGGACTGAAAGCTCCGCTTGGAAACGACCTGGCCTTCCCTCCTCCCCTGAGAGGACTCACTGATCATTTTCCTTGCAGAACTATTGCTCCTTCGGTGCCCTTCCTGGCTTCCCCTGAATTCCTGCCCTGCTAGAGAGAAATGGCCTACCTTCCCAGAACGGGGCTGCAAGGCCTGGCCCTTCTGTCCGGTGACCCTGACCCTCCCCCTGCTCTTCCCCGCTTTAGAAGCAAACCCTTCTGCCCCCCCCCCAGAGCCTGCCTCCCTCCCTCCCTTCCTCCCAGGGGTGGATGAAGGCTCACTGGTGCCCTGAGCACTGGCCGGTCTTGGTGCCCCCCCACCCCTCCTTTCCACACTGACCCCCAGTCCATGTGAGTGGCTGACCTGTCTGAGCAGGTTGCTGAGCAAGGCAAAAATGTATTCAGATGAGAACACACAATAGGTGGCACAAACGAAGCTCTTCACCCTTTCCCCATCTTTGGGGTGCCCCCCCCGCCGCCCTGCTGCCCTAAGCAGGTGCCTAGTCGGCTTCATGGTTCACCGGCCGCTGCTCCCTCCCTCCCCCTCCTCGCTCGGCCTCCCTTGCAAACAGCTGGGGCTGCTCGAACCCTCCGGAGCGGCAGACGCGGGGGGGAAAGTGTTCCCGTCCAAGGCAGGGATCTCATCCCGCTTCCTCCTTCCCCCCCTCTGCGGATGCAAAGGGGGGCAGCGAGCCCGGGGAGGGGAGGGGGGGACCCGGCTTCAGCCTCCTTTGACAGCACGGGTGGGGGGGTGGAGAGTACCTTTCGAGCAGGGAGGTGCGGGGGGGCATGGTGGCGGGGGGCGGCCCGGCTGGAGCCCCTCCTGGAGGGGACCGGACGGGGAGGACTCCGTCTGCATTCCTCTGCAGGCATCCCCGGAAGGGGTTAAACCCGCTCGGAGCCTCTTGCTAGAGATGCCGAGCCAGGAGTGGGGGGGGGATGTCCGGAAAAGAGGAGGGGCTCTGTGCGCACGCATGCGTGTCCGGGGAGGGTGAACAGCGAAGGCTCCGGAGAAGCCACAGCCGGGGGAAGGTCTCCTTTGAAGTAAGCCACACACCGCGGGAGGGAGGGAGGCGGGGAGGAGGAGGGGGCGTCGTCGTCGTGTGGCCTCCAATGCTCCGTCTAAGCCGCGTAACCGGGGGGGGGCCGGGGGGGCCCGACCCCCCCCGAAATTTCCCAGAAGCCCCGCCCACTCATCGCCCTCCCAAGCCGGCGCCAAGCTCTCCGGGCCCCAGCTCTCATTATGGCCTCTTTAAGGCCTTCTGCTGCGGCGACTGCCCCGACTGGCGACTGCCAGCTCCTCTGCTCGGCTCCTACGCCGCCGCAGTTCCCCCTCTCGTCGGAGGGTACCGGCCAGAGAGAGCCTGCCGGGAGAACCCGCTGCGCCGGCCACGCTCGAATCCCACCGCCACGGGGTGGGGTGGGGACTGGGGGCTTCCTCCTCCCCTCCTCCTGCCAACCGCTGCAGCGTCTGGGGTGCCCCATGCCTGTCCGGCCGCCCCCACCCCCACTCCCAGAAGACCCTCCCGGCCCGGGGCCGCCTCGTCTGCGGCAGGGAGAGCCTCACTCCCGGAGGGCGGGTGGGCGGGAGTCAGGAGGCCGTGGCAGAGCACTCCAGGGAGTGGGGGGTCCACCCTGCAGGCTGCGGCCAGTCAGTTGCCACCAGCAACAGGCCCCCCTCCCCCCCAGCCATCTGCTGGAAGGCAGCGGGAAGCGGCCTGGGAAGGGCACCTGCGGGGGGGGACGCCCTCCTCGATGCCTCAGTCCCGCCGGGTCTTCACACTAGGGCAGGAAGCGTTTTTTCCCCCTGGGAAAGGGTTGAAAGGGTTAAAATAGCCGAGCTTTTGCTAGTGAGGTCGAACAAGGGAGGACTTCTGGACGTGCGAAAGCAGGGAAAGGCTTGCAGCCGGAGTCTGGGAAGGTAAGGTTTACTCTCAAGTAGGTCCAGTCTCGGAAGACAGAAATTCAGACCTGGCGTCTGGGGGAGGGTGTGTGTATGGGCTCCCCTCCCTTCTCTTAAAGGTGCAGCCGTTCCATAACTTCCTTAATCTGCAAAATAATATTTCTGAATTTCTGCTGAATTTCTGCTGGTTCCCCCAGCCCATTTCTGCTGAATTTCTGCTGGTTCCCCCCCAGCCCATCAGGTTTCTAAAAACTTGGAATCCAGCTGCCATTCTCTCTCTCTCTGTTTCTCTCCTCCACCGCACATGGCCCGGCTGCTTTGCAAAAAAAGAGAAAATGTAATCAAACGTGCCCTTGACACAGCAAGGGGAAGCCAAGGCAAAGGGTGAAACGTGGCAGCGAGGGAGGGGGGTCGCCTTGATTTGCTGTGGGTCCATTCCCCCCTTATCTTCCCCCGCCTCCCTTTTCCTTTGCAAAAAAAAAAAAAAAGACACG
>NW_015166608.1:29313-38883 GCF_001447785.1 Gekko japonicus | reverse complement strand
GTCGGTCGGGGAGGGCCGCGTCTGGGTCTCCCCCTGGCCGGAAGGCAGGCTGCGGGGGGCCTCGCTCCGTCCACCGGGAGGGGTGTGTGTGTTTGTGTGCCTGCAAGGCTCCCTCTAAGCTGTGGAGCCTCGTGAGCAAGAATCCCCCTTGGGGAGCCGGAGGTTGGCAGGAGTGGGGGGTCTTGTCACGTCGGGGAGGGCCGCGTCTAGATCTCCCCCTGGCCGGGAGGCAGGCTGCGTCCGTCCACCGGGAGGGGTGTGTGTGTTTGTGTGCCTGCAAGGCTCCCTCTAAGCTGTGGAGCCTCGTGAGCAAGAATCCCCCTTGGGGAGCCGGAGGCTAAGAGACTGCGGGCCGGCTCACGCTCACTCGGCTCAGAGGGAACACTGGGGGGTGGGGGGTTGGAAAGAGGGCGGGAGAGGCGCCCCCCCTCCTTGGTCTACAGGGGACAAGAGCCGGAAGGTCCCCCAGACCCCCCTTTCCCTCCGGGGCGCTCCAGGCTCCCATGGCTTCCTCCCCCCCCAGTTCACGTGTCGGGGAGTGGAGCGAATGGCCCTGCTCTTCCGTTCACGGGTCTCCCCCCCCCTGCACCCAAATCGGTGCCCATCGTCTCCCGCCGCCGCCCCCCTTCCTGTGCTGTCTTCTGTGCTCTACTGGGGGGGGGGAGAGATTTTGGCCCAGGGAAGCCCAGCCTCGTTCTTCTTTTGGGGGGGGATTTTTTTGCTTCTCCCCCTTCCTTTTGCTGGCGCTTCTCTCTTTGCATTTGGAGGGGGGGCGCTGGCGTTACCTCCCTGGCAGGTCCAGGGCTGCAGACCTGGGAGGGAGATGGGCTGACCTTGGAAGGGAACCCCCGACCCCTAAGTCAGCAGGGGGCCCCTGAATGTCCTGGAAGGTGAGAATGCTCCCCCCCCCACACACACACACACTGGTCGTTGGGTGTTGTGCTTCCTGATGTCCAGACGGGTGTCCAGACCAGTTTCTGAGAGTCCAGAAGGTCCCCCGCGTGTGCCCTGATCTCTTCCAGCCAGAAGGGGAGAGGTAGGGGGCCCAGTGGAATCCGCTTGGTCAGAGAAGGAGGAGGAGAAAAGATTGGATTCATACCCCCCCTTGCCCTTCACTACCCGAGGGAGTCTCAGAGCGGCTGACAATCTCCTCTCCCTCCCCCCTCCCCACAACAGGCACCCCCTCTGAGGCAGGTGGGGCTGAGAGAGCTCCTGACAGAGTCTGCTCTTTTTTCAGGGACAGCTCTTGTCAGAACTAGTGATTGACCCAAGGTCACCCAGCCAGCTGTAAGTGGAGGAGGAGTGGGGAATCAGACCCTGTTCTCCCAGATAAGAGTCCGCCTGCACTTAACAACTGCGCCAAACTGGGGAGAAAAGCTCCCTGGCGGGAAATCAGCAGCCTATGAACTCTGCACCTCCCCAGGTACCCATGTTTGATTCCCCACTCCCTCCTCCTCGTGAAGCTGCCAGGTGGGTGACCTTGGTCCAGTCCCAGTTCTCCCTGAAGTTCTCTCAGCCCCACCTGCCTCACCCTGCGCCTGGGTTGCACTGAGATGCTTCGAGGCAGAGAAGAGTGGGGCACAAAGACCTCCACATGACCCCCCTCCCTCTTATGGTGGGGGGAGCACAGGGGCTGCTGGCCTGACCCAGTGCAGGCTCAGAGGAAGGTGGGTCGCAGTCCCAGGATGGAAAAGGGGGGGGGACTACTTAGCCCAAGAGGTGGCTGTGATCTATGAGGGTCAAGCGAGCAAAACAAGTTACTATGAAAATACAAATATTTGTTCTGGTGTACACAATAGTAAGAGATAAAACAGGTGTTAAAAGAAATGATCCAAATATCAGATGCTTAAAACCTTTGACCCAGAGAGCTGATAGTGTTACCTATACAATTGACAGGTGTCCCTTATGACCAGTAGACCATGCGCGTTTCGGCCCCTTGGGGCCTTCCTCAGTGGTCAGTTTACTGTTGTAAAACAACACACATCCAGAATAATAAATGTGTGAAGAAAAGATTTCCTTCACAGCCGGATGTTGCTTTCTCATGTAATGTGCAATCGTTAAAAGTTTACACAGTAGGCCTTGGGTAATCTCTCATGGTAACTGCACACGCTACCCAAATGGTTCTGGGAACAAATATTCAGTGCGTCTGGGTGTGTGAGTGTGTCTTCCTTTGACAGAAGGGACACACATCCATTTTCATGCATTTATTTCTGGATGGTTGATTTATAATAGTAATATTGACCACTGAGCTTAAGGGGCCTAAACGGATGTGGGTCGGAGACCAGTTCCCAGGCGGTGGCCCTGAGCGAAGGTCTCCTCCTGAGTCAGGCCGAGGAGAAGAGGCAGGCAGGACAGGTGAGGGGGATCCCCTCCAGAGATATGCCCAATTCAAGCAAGGATATCTGGCCTTATCCAGAAGTGTCCCTGGGAGGTATTTATCCAGGTGTTAATCATCCAAGTGGGAGATTTAATTGCCTCCTTCATCATCCTTTTGTCCCAGAGAATTTCTGATCTCTCCAGCTAACTCAGCAGGTCTGCTGATGGAAGAGTGCAGAGTCTGGGAGTGGGGCAGGATCCATTCCTTGGTCTCTTTCCCATTCTACCTCTTACCCCCTCCCTCCCTGCTGTTTCAGATGTGGGCCCCATCCCTGAAGAACGAAGCCACAGTCCCTGAAGCAGAAGGAGCTTCCTCGGAGCAAGGGCAGAGGGCGCAGGTCATGGAGCGTGCCCAAGATCCCCTCTCCTTTGGTAAGGACCCAGAGTGCCTGGATGCAGTTGACACACCCCGTGAATGTGACGGGTAAAGAGTTCGGGTCAGGAGAAAAATAAATAGTTCTACAAACAACAAAGAGTTAATTTGCGGCACTCGATGTCCACTAACTGATGCCTCCAGAAGGAGATCAGACAGATTCCTGGAGGGCAATTTCTCCCATTAATTAAAAAGTTCACATCTCAACTTCCTTCCATAAAGAGAAATCGTGTTGCCGGGGGGTGGAGGGGAAGAGGAAAGCTGGACAGACCTCGGCAGATCTATTCTGCCTGGTGGATAAAGGGAGCCTCCACCTTTTGGGGCAGTGGAGCTCTGAAAACCAGTTCCTAGAGGAGCCAATAATATTATGAAAATTTGGCTTCTGTGCCTGTGCTTCAAGGGCCGCTGTGGGAAAGAAGGATGCTGGGAGACGGATGGCAGGCATAAGAACATAAGAGACGCCAATGTTGGATCAGGCCAAAGGCCCATCCAGTCCAACACTCTGTATCCCCTGTGTCACACAGTGGCCAGAAATACCAGTGCCATCAGGAGGTCCAGCAGTGGGGCCAGACATTAGAAGGCCTCCCACTGTTACCCCCCCCAAGCACCAAGAAGACAGAGCATCACTTGCCCCAGAGCCCCTATCTATACCTTGTGGCTAATATCCACTGATGGACCTCTGCTCCATATGCTTATCTAATTCCCTTTTGAAGCCGTCCATGCTTGTAGCACCCACCACTTCCTGTGGCAGTGAATTCCATGTGTTAATCACTCTTTGGGTGAAGAAGTACTGCTTCTTCTTTTTTTTCTTTTTTTGAGACGCCAATGTTGGATCAGGCCAAAGGCCCATCCAGTCCAACACTCTGTGTAACACAGTGGCCAAAACTACCAGTGCCATCTGGAGGTCCAGCAGTGGGGCCAGGACATTAGAAGCCCTCCCACTGTTGACCCCCCCAAGCACCAAGAAGACAGAGCATCACTTGCCCCAGAGCCCCTATCTATACCTTGTGGCTAATAGCCACTGATGGACCTCTGCTCCATATGCTTATCTAATTCCCTTTTGAAGCCGTCCATGCTTGTAGCACCCACCACTTCCTGTGGCAGTGAATTCCATGTGTTAATCACTCTTTGGGTGAAGAAGTACTTCCTTTTATCCGTTCTAACCCGACCGCTCTGCAGTTTCATGGAGTGCCCACGAGTTCTTGTATTGTGAGAAAGGGAGAAAAGTACCTCTTTCTTTACCTGCTCTTTCCCATGCATAATCTTATAAACCTCGATCATGTCACCCCTCAGTCGTCTTTTCTCCAAGCTAAAGAGCCCTAAGCGCTTTAACCTTTCCTCATAGGGAAAGTGTTCCAACCCTTTTATCATTCGAGTTGCCCTTTTCTGCACTTTTTCCAAAGCTATAATATCCTTTTTAAGGTGTGGTGCCCAGAACTGCACACAGTATTCCAAATGAGGTCTCACCATTGATTTATATAGGGGCATTATTATATTGGCTGATCTGTTTTCAATACCCTTCCTAATAATCCCCAGCATAGCATTGGCCTTCTTTATTGCAGTCACACACTGTCTCGACATTTTCAGTGAGTTATCCACTACAACTCCAAGATCTCTCTCTTGCTCAGTCTCTGCCAGTTCAGACCCCATCAATGTGTATTTATATTTAGGATTTTTGGCTCCAATGTGCATCACCTTGCACTTGGCCACATTGAACCCCATTTGCCATGTTGACGCCCACTCGCCCATCTTTGACAGATCCCTTTGGAGTGCCTCACAATCCTCACTGGTTTTCACCACCTTGAACAACTTTGTATCATCCGCAAATTTAGCCACTTCACTGCTTACTCCCATCTCCAAATCATTAATGAACAAGTTAAAAAGCAGTGGACCAAGTACTGATCCCTGTGGTACCCCACTGCTTACCACCCTCCACTGAGAAAATTGCCCACCTACACTCACTCTCTGTTTTCTATGAACTAGCCAGTTTTTGATCCATAAAAGGACTTGTCCTTTTATCCCATGATTTTTGAGCTTGCTTAGGAGCCTTTGATGAGGAACTTTATCAAAAGCTTTCTGGAAGTCAAGGTAAACAATATCTATTGGATCCCCCTTGTCCACATGTTTGTTCACCCCCTCAAAGAACACTAATAGGTTAGTGAGACAAGATCTTCCCTTACAGAACCCATGTTGAGTCTGCCTCAATAGGTTTTGTTCATCTATGTGCCTACTAATTCTTTCCTTAATAATGGTTTCCACCAATTTACCCGGTATCGACGTCAGACTGACTGGCCTGTAATTTCCCGGATCTCCTCTGGAACCCTTTTTAAAGATGGGAGTGACATTAGCTACCTTCCAATCCTCAGGAATGGAGGCAGATTTTAAGGAAAGATTATATATCTTTGTCAGGAGGTCCACAAGTTCACATTTGAGTTCTTTCAGAACTCTCGGATGTAGGTCAGTGATTATACCGTCGTGGTTGTCAAGGACATCGAGGTCTTTCTTATATAGTTCTTCTGTGTATTCTTGCCATCTTTTCCTAATCTCTTCTGCTTCTGTTAGGTCCCTACCGTTTTTGTCCTTTATCATGGCCATCTTTGCATGGAACGCTCCCTTGATTTCTCCAACTTTCTTGAAGAGATCTGTAGTCCTTCCCATTCTGTTGTTTTCTTCTATTACTTCACTGCTTACTCCCAACTCCAAATCATTAATAAACAAGTTAAAAAGCTTTGGACCCAGTACTGATCCCTGTGGTATTCCACTACTTGTCACCCTCCACTGAGAAAATTTCCCATTTATACTCACTCTCTGTTTCCTATTTATAGGCCAGTTTTTAATCCACAAGAGGCCATGTCCTTTTATCCTGTGACTATATTGTATTTTATATTGTTCTTATACCGTTGTACTGTTTTAACTTGGCATCTATGCCTCCTGTGGGCCACCCTGAGCCTTCGGGGAGGGCGGGATATAAATTCAAAAATAAATAAATAAATAGATAGATAGATAAAGACTATTGAGCTTACTTAGGAGCCTTTGATGAGGAACTTTATCAAAAGCTTTCTGCCAGATTCTGTCCTCCCTTGAAGCCAGAATCTCCACCTGGCACAGAAGGTCACCGCTTGATCACTATTCAGGATGAGGCACAGGATGCATCTGAGCAATTTCTGAGCTTCTCCTTTGGAGATGGTTTACTTTTTCAGTTTAGGGCAAGGTGCTGGCTAGAATGCAGTCCAACTCATTAAAAAACCCACCCCACAAGCACAGAAAACAACACAGTCTGGTTTACCTGGTACAAATAATAATATATTTAATGAACTGCTACTCTTCTTTAACTGAGTCCTGTTTTCTCTAATTCAGAAGAAAGACGTAATCCAGGGTTGCCAACTGCCTGGAGGAAGAATGTGTGCTGTCCCTTTAACAGAGGCATTATGGGATGTTATTTATCTCTCCAGGTACCCATTTCCAGACACACTAATCCTCTGGGAATGAGGCAGGACATTCCCCCCCCCCTTTCAGGCCTGTTACGAACCCTAATGCTATATACCTCTCCAAAATAAAGTAGGGAGATGGGAAAGAGAATCTTCTTGTTAGACTCAATGCACTTTCCATAGAAGGCCTAAATCTCCCTTTCTGTACCAGAGAAGGGTTTTGTGTTTCACAGAGGAAGAGGCTGGTTGGTGTCTCAAGGGTTTTGTGTTTCACAGAGGAAGAGGCTGGTTGGTGTCTCACAGAAAGCGCTGTCTCAGGGTGACCTCCTACTCTGCCAAAACCCAACAGCTGGAAACGGGTGGACAAGACTCTCGGCTGGTCATCGCGGCCTGTGTTTATCTCGAGGCCTCAGAAATTGTTGTCCGGAATCCAGAGAACTTTTGCAAGATTTTGAAATATAAACAGGATGAGTGTCTAATTAGCAATTTATGACCACAACATCATAACCAACAGAATCACTGCCAAAACTGGGGAAACAACAGAAACTGCTGACTGAGGTTTCTGGCAAGGCTTACTGGGAGAGGACTGGGCGTAGGAGAATAAGCTCTGGTGCATATTAAGACCAATGTTTCCTCTGTGCTGTGGAGTCATGTGAGCAACAATTCTACTTTGTGAGCTACTGGCATTAGAGACGTGAGCAAGCCATTTGGCTACTGCATAAATTAGTTTGCTCTGGAGCCATCCTTCCTGAGCTAAGACAAGAATGTGTGCACCAGAGGCTAAAAAACTGTGAGCTAGCTCACACTAACTCAGCTTAGAGGGAACACTGATTAAGACCCTAGCAAAATACCATGTAGGTGGACAAGGGGGTTGCAGGAGGAAAGGGAAGCATCCCTGAAAGCTATACGGTATTGATCTGTTTTAGCTTAATGGTCTAAACATGCCTCTCAGTGCGCCAGCTTAAGTTGGAACAGGAAGGTTTCATCAGACAAGCACACCTTGAGGCGGTGTATCTGCGCACTTGCATCGTGGTCAGTCGTCCACATTCGTGCTGCGCCTCAACCATGGAGCATGGTGACCGGTGGTTTATTTAAAAAATATGGGTTATTCATGCTATGGCTGCCTATGTGCATATAGCCAACAATGTTTTTTTTAAAAGGCGGAAACAGATCTGACTGCACCTCTGAACCGGCTTCCGTTAACAACAAGGAAGTTCAGACATCCAGAAATGTGGGGTTATAGTGCTGACATCTGTAAAGATTGGTCTTCCCGCAGTGCCTAGCAACTCTGATTCTAAGGCGAGTCGCAATGACTGCGGACCAGGAGGAACATGTTGCTGCCTGATTGTGTTCTTTAAATCTGCAAGGGAAGATTCATGCTAAGTACATTAGTTGTTTTATACTATGAACATTTTTATCAGGAAGAGGAATTAGGAACAGAGAGAGATTGGAATAATTGCTACAAATGGATAAATGTATATGGCCATTAACTGGGGATGGGTTTAGAAGCGAACGTAACTGTTACAAAGGTCTGGTCTCTAAATCTACGGTTACAGGGATCCAGTCCCAAGGTGGATGTCGTCAGGAGCTAGTGTTACGACAACGGCCAAGTTCAGGAAACCCCCAACTTGATCCCGAGAGCTGCGATTTCCTTAGCAAGGGAAAAGTCCAGATGGGACACATAGGGTGGACCCACGCAAAAGCTCTCGGCAAGGGGAACGTCCAAACGGGACACACATGATCATCCTACGCAACTCCTGTTTATCGATGAACCTTTTCAGCCAACGATGATGTGTTATCAGGTTGGAAGTATCTGATCGGACTAGAGAGGTGGTCAGACATGCTCAAAAGGGTATAGAGGGAGAATCCAACAGGGGTCCGGCCGGGAGGATTATACCCTCTCCCCCTACTTCGCAGGAAGGCCGGGTAAAGGTGAGGCCTCCCCCAACCACATTATCGCTGGGATTGGGGAGCCATAGACACCTTGCTATGCTGCTATGTTATTTTTACGTTACCTGTGCTTCCTGCTGTCTTAAATAAAGTCATGGTTCACCATGAACAGGATTTGGGACAATCTTACAAAATCAGGAACCTGGTGTTTAGTTCTCTCTTTTCCCTGGAGGTACCTTTCCCAGAGTAAAATTCAAAAGATCCCCTCTTGCAAGCAAGGGCTTAGCCTAGACACCACACAGCTTAACGACATGGATAAGGGTCCATTTCCACAATACCGGGTGTTGTGGGTGGGGTTGACCCCTTAGAGCTTACTGCATTGTTGGGTTAGGGGAAACAACCTTTTCCTTCCAACCCAAATTAACCCTGCTGCCGGAATGCTTTGGCCTTCAAAGTGGCGAGACCCCTCAAAAGCTCGCAGCAGGCTGGACTGGGGACGAATTAGTGTTCAGAAATGCCTCCCTAGAATTGCTTGTCAGATAAAAACTTCTGTGAGTTATAGGTGGCAGCTGGTCACACTATGTTTACACCGATAGCAGAGAGGCTGTAGATATCTGTCACTCTCAACTTGTTTGTTTCTTCACAGGATTTCGGGAAGGAACTGCTTTTGCCAGGTTTGAGGATGACAGAGTTAGACTGGAAGATAACCTGAAGTAGTGAATTTCACAGAGGGGGGCAAATACTGAAAAGGAACTCATTTGTGCAACTACGTTCTCGGCCTTTCTGAACCTCATCGGAACCAGCCACAGGGAAGTTTCGCCCTCGCATGGATTCTCTGAGGAACATGGAAGTCTGATCTGTGCCTCAGGATCTTGCCACACACTGACCATTGATGAGGTTTCTCCACTGCGGGGACTCCTCATAAGAACATAAGAGACGCCAATGTTGGATCAGGCCAAAGGCCCATCCAGTCCAACACTCTGTGTCACACAGTGGCCAGAAATACCAGGTGCCATCAGGAGGTCCACCCAGCAGTGGGGCCAGGACATTAGAAGCCCTTCCCCTGTTGACCCCCCCAAGCACCAAGATGACAGAGCATCACTTGCCCCAGAGCCCCTAGCTATACCTTGTGGCTAATATCCACTGATGGACCTCTGCTCCACATGCTTATCTAATTCCCTTTTGAAGCCGTCCATGCTTGTAGCTGCCACCACTTCCTGTGGCAGTGAATTCCATGTGTTAATAATTCTTTGGGTGAAGAAGTACTTCCTTTTATCCATTCTAACCCGACCGCTCAGCAATTTCATGGAGTGCCCACGAGTTCTTGTATTGTGAGAAAGGTCTGTGGCAGTGAATTCCATGTGTTAATAATTCTTTGGGTGAAGAAGTACTTCCTTTTATCCATTCTAACCCGACCGCTCAGCAATTTCATGGAGTGCCCACGAGTTCTTATATTGTGAGAAAGGGAGAAAATTTATTTATTTATTTATTTATTTATTTAGA
>NW_015166608.1:28810-28913 GCF_001447785.1 Gekko japonicus | reverse complement strand
GAAGGATAATGACGACGGTAGAACTGGTGAAAAAAACTGCAGAACAGGCGAAAGGAAAAGCGCAGGCAAACGAAGAGAAGATTGAGACTTTGACAAAGAGGAT
>NW_015166608.1:10350-27004 GCF_001447785.1 Gekko japonicus | reverse complement strand
TACATTCAGGCGGGCCCTCAGAGCATGGTGGTCCAACCATGGAACTGCTGAAGCAGCAACCCGGTCCACTGTAACCCCCGCCGCGAAGATCAGATCGAGCGTGTGCCCCGCCTGGTGCGTGGGGGTCGTTACATATTGGGAGAGTCCCAGTGCCGCCATGAACGACACCAGGTCCGCTGCCTGAGTAGAGGTCGCGTCATCGGCATGGACATTGAAGTCACCCAGGACAATTAGTCGCGGGTGTTCCAGTGCCCAGCCTGCTACGGCCTCCATCAGCGACGGCAGACTATTGGCCGGTGCGTTGAGTACCTCTTTCCTTTCCCATGCATAATCTTATAAACCTCGATCATGTCACCCCTCAGTCGTCTTTTCTCCAAGCTAAAGAGCCCTAAGTGCTTTAACCTTTCCTCATAGGGAAAGTGTTCCAACCCTTTTATCATTTGAGTTGCCCTTTTCTGCACTTTTTCCAAAGCTATAATATCCTTTTTAAGGTGTGGTGCCCAGAACTGCACACAGTATTCCAAATGAGGTCTCACCATTGATTTATATAGGGGCATTATGATATTGGCTGATCTGTTTTCAATACCCTTCCTAATAATCCCCAGCATAGCATTGGCCTTCTTTATTGCAGTAACACACTGTCTCGACATTTTCAGTGAGTTATCTACTACGACTCCAAGATCTCTCTCTTGATCAGTCTCTGCCAGTTGAGACACCATCAATGTGTATTTATAGTTAGGATTTTTGGCTCCAATGTGCATCATCACCTTGCACTTGGCCACATTGAACCCCATTTGCCATGTTGACGCCCACTTGCCCTTCCTTGACAGATCCCTTTGGAGTGCCTCACAATCCTCCCTGGTTTTCACTACCCTGAACAGGTTAGTGAGACAAGATCCTCAATGCTAAATAAGACCTCAGCTGACCCCTCCACCAGCAGAGCCCAGGGCCCACCCTTGCTTTCTTCCCTGTGGGATTTTTTTGAGGTTTTGAACATAGCTAAAGTTTTTTCCACAATCCTAGCATTTATAGCAATTATTCTCCATTAGGGTAAGTTTTCTGTGAAGATTCAAGCTTTTTACAGCAGTTTACATCTTGTCAGAGCTCTGTACGGTCTGTGGTTGTCTTTTTAGGTCTGAAATAGGAGAAAAGGCTCTTTTCGGGGGCTAAGCAGTTCCATGGTTTCTGCCCCACGTGAGTTCCTCGATGAAGCGGAGGATGCCCACTCTGACTGAATCTCTTTCCACGCACCGAGTGTCACGCCCGACCTGCACGCTTGAGATTGCAGAGCCTTCAGTCGTGGGCACCCGGTGCCCCCCGAGGAGTCTCCGTGGCCTCAGACTGGGGAGGGGAGGGGTCTTCTCTCACCCGTGTCCTCCCCCCCTTCGAGCTAAGTGCTGCCGTTCTGGCTCTCCATGTTGCTGGCTGTCATCCACGGCCTGATGACGGAGCTCCCCTCTTATCCCTCTCTGCTCTCCTTTCGGCACCACCCATCATCTGCCCTTCTATTGGCTCCTGCGCCCCTGTCCTTCATGGCCACGCCCAGGGCAGACTGTTCCCTTGGAGCCCATGGGACCCCACCCTCATACTCTCCCAGCCCTCAGCATGGGGCTTGCTGCCTGGGCCCCCAGGTACCCCCAGAGCCCAGCAGGGCAGAACTGTCTGCCCCTGAGCTTCCGCCTTCTCTACCGGACCCTGAGGGATCCAGCTGGACAACACAGCCTGGGGGGGGTGCCTCTCCAAGGCCGGGGGCATATGCCCTCCCACCAGGCCCAGCGTCTCCCAGGTTCCCATACCCACTCTGGCTTCCTGCAGCCTCCTGGGGCTCTGGCCGCTTCCTGCTGCTCTCGCCCCCCCCCCACTGTCTCCCACATCGGCCTCCATCCACTGTAGTTTGTCCTCAGCTCTTCCGTCACCTCGCCTTCCTTCGGCCATCTGGGACACAACAGCTACCTTTGCGTTAAGGGAAGGAGATGGGCTGATGACATGTCAGCGAGCTTGGTGGGAGGGGACTGGCCTCATTCGTTAGGGTTGCATTGCCAGGCCATGAGAGGCTCTCTCGTGGCAGCTCCCGAATGCAGGTATGGTGAAGCCGGGCCTGGAAACTGAGCATTCAAAACGTTTCTCCCATTTGATGCTGTTGAAGATAGCCACTCTAAGTGAATCTCCAGACTCCAGGCATTCAACAGGGTTCTCCCCTGTGTGGGTTCTCTGATACTACTGAAGATTGCCACTCTGACTCTCTTTCCACAATATTAACATGCAAAAGGTTTCCTTCCTGTATGGCTTGTTTGTTGATATTGAAGACAGCCACTGTGATGGAATCTCTTTCCACACTCTGAGCATTCAAACGGTTTCTCCCCTGTGTGGGTTCTCTGATAGTCTTGAAGAGTACCACTCAAACTGAATTTCTTTCCACACTCTGAGCATTCAAAAAGTTTCTTCCGTGTGGGTTCTTTTTTTTATAATTGTTTTTATTTCATTTTCAAACATTACATCTCCATTACCTCATGGAGAACTTTCCACATCTTATACAAACAAGTAAGAGCTAATGTAAGAATAGAATGTAAGACTCCAAGTTATATAACTTGGAGTCTTACATTCAATTCTTACATTAGCTCTTATCTAACCATATATATAGCTTTTTCCATTTATTATTAAATACTTCTTCATCTTTATTTTGTAATCTTATCGTTAATTTGTCCATTTCTACCACTTCCAATACTTTGTATATTAATTCTTTTTTGGGAGGTATACACCCTTGTTTCCAATATTTGGCATATAAAATACGTGCTGCTGTGATAATATATATAATAACGCATTTTTCTTCCTTTTTATATTTATCTGGTATTATGTTTAACAAAAACAATTCTGGAATTAGGGGTATTTCTACCCCTAATATATTTACTAATAGTTTGTGTACCTTGTACCAATATCGTTGCGCTTCGGTACACCTCCACCAAGTATGGAAAAAGGTGCCCACATTATTTTTACATTTCCAACAATTTCTAGACAAAGTAGGATAATATTTTGACAGTTTATCTGGTGATAGATGCCACCTATGAAACATTTTGTACACATTTTCCTTATATGGAATAGATCTTAAATACTTCACAGACTTCCAAATTTTAGACCGTACAAAACCTTCGATAACATATCCAAAATCCTGCATCCACATGATCATGAAACTTTTCACCGCTTCATCCTGCTCGTATTCCACCAAAAATAACTTATATAACTTCTGAATTAATTGAAGAGTACTACTCTGACTGAATCTCTTTCCACACTCTGAGCATTCAAAAGGTTTCTCCCCTGTGTGGGTTCTTTGATGCCGTTGAAGATTGCCACTGTGACTGAATCTCTTTCCACACTCTGAGCATTCAAAAGGTTTCTCCCCAGTGTGGGTTCTCTGATGGTCTTTGAAGAGTACCACTCCAACTGAATTTCTTTCCACACTCTGAGCATTCAAAAAGTTTATCCCGTGTGGGTTCTTTGGTGCCTCTGAAGAGTGCCACTCTGACTGAATCTCTTTCCACACATTGAGCATTCAAAAGGTTTTTTCCCTGTGTGGGTTCTTTGATGCATTTGAAGATGGCCACTCTGACTGAATCTCTTTCCACATTCTGAGCATTCGAAGGGTTTCTCCCCTGTGTGGGTTCTTTGATGCAGTTGAAGATTGCAACTCGAGCCGAATTTCTTTCCACACTCTGAGCATTCAAAAGGTTTCTCCCCACTGTGGGTTCTGTGATGATATTGAAGACTGCCACTCTGACAGAATCTCTTTCCACACTCTGAGCATTCAAAAGGTTTCTCCTCTTTATGGGTTAGTTGATGCCGTTGAAGATTGCCACTGCTACTAAATCTCTTTCCACACTCTGAGCACTCAAAAGGTTTCTCCCCACTGTGGGTTCTTTGATGATATTGAAGACTGCCACTCTGACAGAATCTCTTTCCACACTCTGAGCATTCAAAAGGTTTCTCCTCTTTATGGGTTAGTTGATGCCGTTGAAGATTGCCACTGCTACTAAATCTCTTTCCACACTCTGAGCATTCAAAAGGTTTCTCCCCTGTGTGGGATCTTTGGTGCACTTGAAGATTGCCACTGTGACTGAATCTCTTTCCACACTCTGAGCATTCAAAAGGTTTCTCCCCACTGTGGGTTCTTTGGTGATATTGAAGACTGCTACTCTGACAGAATCTTTTTCCACACTCTGAGCATTCAAAAGGTTTCTCCCCTGTGTGGGATCTTTGGTGCACTTGAAGATTGCCACTCTGACTGAATCTCTTTCCACACTCTGAGCATTCAAAAGGTTTCTCCTCTGTATGGGTTAGTTGATGCCGTTGAAGATTGCCACTGCTACTAAATCTCTTTCCACACTCTGAGCATTCAAAAGGTTTCTCCCCTGTGTGGGATCTTTGGTGCACTTGAAGAGTGCCACTGTGACTGAATCTCTTTCCACACTCTGAGCATTCAAAAGGTTTCTCCCCACTGTGGGTTCTTTGGTGATATTGAAGACTGCTACTCTGACAGAATCTTTTTCCACACTCTGAGCATTCAAAAGGTTTCTCCCCTGTGTGGGATCTTTGGTGCACTTGAAGATTGCCACTGTGACTGAATGTCTTTCCACACTCTGAGCATTCAAAAGGTTTCTCCCCTGTGTGGGTTCTTTGATGACAGTGAAGAGTGCCACTGTGACTGAATCTCTTTCCACACTCTGAGCATTCAAAATGTTTCTCCCTAGTGTGGGTTCTCTGATGCTGCTGAAGAGTGCCACTTTCACTGAATCTCTTTCCACATTCTGAGCGTCCAAAAGGTTTCTTGCCTGTTTGTATTCTTTGGTACACAAGAAGCTGTGATCGATTTCTGAAGTACTTTCCACGTTTAATGGATTTACTTGCTTTCATTATCCTCTTCTTTGCAAAATGTACATTACGCTGTCTTCCATCCCTCTTATCAATCATACTGCTGCCTTTCTTTCTCTTATGTCTCCCTTGATTCCTGACGTTTTCTTTCAAGTCTTCACTTTTAACCATATCTGGCAGTTGGTGATGAAGTTCTGCATCCTCCTCATTCCTTTGATTATCCTCTGCTGGAATAAGTAGAGAGATCCTGTTAGCATCAGGGTGGGCTGGTTCGGTCCAAAGACATATTATGTGACTGCAGGAGGAAAGGATTGACGGTTCTTTAGCCAGATCCTACTTGGCTGATTTTAAACACCCCTCCATCTTTGTCCAAAATATATAGTATTTAAGGATACCTCACCCCCTCAAGAACCACAGCTGAGCTCTTGTTGAAAAGGAGTTTCTGAGGCGACATGATTGTCCCAAACCAAATGTTGCTTAGAAGAGAATCAGGAATCCCCCTGGCTGTTGCTTGCCTGTTCCCTTGACATAACCATGAAGGATACTCACTCTCAGCCAGCTCATCTGGGAAGGAAATATGCTCTTGGGACCCTCTTGAGGAACTCTCCAGCCTTTCTTCGAGTGGAAGGCTGTTGTCTGTCTGCACCATAGTCTCTCTTATACTTCTGGCTTCTTTCACAGGGGGAGACAGAGAGAGAGAGAAAGTGATCATTCTTATATGGGGAAGGAAAGATATTTAAAAGGAATTTTTTTTCTGGAAGGACAGAACTATGGTGAAGATCAAAGCCCACCATCCCAATCAGTACAAGGGGAATGGAACGCTGGAGACAAAGCACGCTAGTTCCCCCAAGGGGTTAATGTGATTCTTAAGTGGCCTGGTCTGACTTGCAGGGTGTTCCTTATTTGAGTCTCCCTGCAGTTAACATCTTTATCTTTTTCAAGACCAGACTCCAGAATGTGGTCATTGGTTAACTGTGAGAACCTGCGTCCAGTCATGTAACCAGGAGGGAGGGGGGATTAGGAGGGTGCTGGCAGCCTCTATAAAGTTCCGTCAAGGAGGACCCTTGTTGATTGGGTCACTAAGACCACCTGGGCACAGAGAGGCAGGAAGTATAATATGGGTACAGGCCAGAGGGAAGCCAGGCTAACTTTATGCTCATGCCAAGAAAGGTTAAAGAGGAAAGGGGAAAGGTTAAAGCGCTTAGGGCTATTTAGCTTGGAGAAACGACGACTGAGGGGTGACATGATTGAGGTTTATAAGATGATGCATGGGATAGAGCAGGTAGAGAAAGAGGTACTTTTCTCCCTTTCTCACAATACAAGAACTCCTGGGCACTCAGTGAAATTGCTGAGCGGTCGGGTTAGAACGGATAAAAGGAAGTACTTCTTCACCCCAAAGAGTGATTAACACATGGAATTCACTGCCACAGGAAGTGGTGGCAGCTACAAGCATGGACGGTTTCAAGAGGGAATTGAATAAACATCTGGAGCAGAGGTCCATCAGTGGCTATTAGCCCCATGGTATAGATAGGGGCTCTGGGGCAAGTGGTGCTCTGTCTTCTTGGTGCTTGGGGGGGATCAACAGTGGGAGGGCTTCTAATGTCCTGGCCCCACTGGTGGACCTCCTGATGGCCCCTGGTATTTCTGGCCACTGTGTGACACAGAGTGTTGGACTGGATGGGCTTTGGCCTGATCCAACATTGGTGTCTCTTATGTTCTTATGTATGCCTTGGTATTTTCTTCCTTCATCCCAATGAATAGTTTTCTGTAGAGTAACTTAGGCTACAGCTGGAATACCTGTGCTGCAACAAGAAATGGCGTCTAATACCAAGTATTTCATGTGCTAGATACAAGAGTTAGCTTTTCTTGGTTTTCTGTTGCTGAGCTGCAGAAACTGCGCTGTTTAGAGATGTCTTACTTTTAAATCCTTAATAAACCTTTATATCTCCTTCACTTGTCTGCACTCTCCTCATGAACCCACTGAACTGGGTGGTGCTGCTCAGGAAGAAAGAATAGTGACCCAGGAGGACCCAGGGGGCTTCGGTTCTTGACATGAGCATTTCCAGAACACAGGCAGAGCAGATGTTTGTAATCCCATCCAGGGGGAAGGGTGTGTTGTAAAGGTTGGCAGCAGAGAAATGTGGACCTGGCCCCTTCCAGGGTCTTTCTGGGGATCTCTCATCCCCCCCTTTGCCACAGGCCAGGAGACACCTTCTCCGGCCTGGGTGATGGCCACAAGTCTGGCCTCAGTGGCCGCTGAGCAAGTACACACACACGAACAACACGTGGAGCTGCCTTCTACTGAATCAAAGCCTTTGGCCCATCGAAGTCAGCACTGTCAGCTCAGTCTGGCCGCAGCTCTCCAGGGTCTCAGGCAGAGGTCTCTCACATCCCCTCCCACCTGTTCCTTTTAACTGAGGACGCTGGGGATCAAACCTGGGCCCTTCCGGCATGCCAAAGCAGATGCTCCGCCAGTGAGCCACAGCCCCTCCCCAAGTGGCGGGACAGGCCTCAGAACGGTGTGCTGCTATTCAACGTTTTGATTCATGCCTCCTCACAATGGCAGCAATTTGCACCTTTGGCACCTGTGAAAGACCCTTACCCAGAAAGGCCACATTCCCGTAGTTCTCCTGCATGACGTCCCTGTACAGAGCTCTTTGTCCCGGATCCAGCAGGGCCCACTCTGCCACGGTGAAATACACGGCCACCTCCTCAAAGGAAAAGGGGCCCTGGAAGAAAAGGCAGATTCCCTCGTCAGAGACGGCACACGGGAAGGGAGTAGTCTGGGAAGGGACAGGATGTCAGGCTTGGGATGGGGGTCAAGGGAACCGCATTCAGAGGATCTCTCATCCAGAAGCCCCCCTGAGAAGGGAGGAGGGACCTTGGCTGACCCCCCCCCGCTCATCTCCCCTACCTGGACTGGGGGAGCAGCAGCTGTTTCCACACCTCTGCGAAGGCGAGGGCTCAACGGCATCTGTTCACTGCCTCTTCCTGAGACAAAGGAGGGAGGGAGGGAGTTTTGCTTGCTGGTTCCCTGCTTCACGCACCCCCTTCCCTTGGTTGTGAAACCTCGCCCTGTGTACACTCAACCTATTTTTAAACACTTTTTACTAAACTCTGGGAAGGTAAAAGAAAAGAACCAGGTACCTATTGAGCCTCAGGGAGTATAAATGCTGCCAACATATTTCAGACTTCTGAGAGACCTGAGTGTGGCGGGGGGGGAGAACAGAGGGGACCCATGAATGAGCTTCTGGAGTCTCTCCTGGCATGCTGACTTCACAAGGGGGGTTTTCAGGCAGATGCGACGTCAACAGGACACCACATCTGCCCCAAGCCCCTCCCCAGAGACCCTCCCCCAAAGAATTTGGGGGTGTTGGGCCATCCACAGCCCACCATCCCTACTTCAGCATCCTGTTTCCCCCAGCAGCCTGCCAGGTGCCCTTTTAAGGATGGGCAGAGAAGCCAAATTTCCCCAGGGACTGGTTCTCAGAGCTCTGCTTCCCCGGAAGGTGGAGGCTCCCTTCATTCACCAGGCTGAAGAGCTCTGCCTGCCTTTTCTCTTTTCAGCCACCTTGAGTTCCTCTCACGGAAAGAAGCTGAGATGTGATTAATAAATGCGAAGACTTGCCCTCCATGATTTTGTCTAATCTCCTTTTCGAGGCATCACAGTTAGTGGATACTGAGTGCTGCAAATTAACTCTGTGTTCTATGAAGAAGTATTTAATTCTTCTCCTGACCAAAACTCT
Source organism: Gekko japonicus (assembly GCF_001447785.1). NCBI lineage: Eukaryota > Metazoa > Chordata > Lepidosauria > Squamata > Gekkonidae > Gekko > Gekko japonicus. The sequence continues at coordinate 18,395 of NW_015166608.1, read as the reverse complement.
CTACCCATCAAATTCACTGGGTGCCCTGATCGTATCCAGGCACGAGGAGTCCTTACCACAGGAGAGGGCATCTTGGGCATGCTCCACGGCCTGCGTTCTCTGCCCTTCCGCCTCAGGGAATGTCGCTTCTTTCTTCACGGATGGTGCCCACATCTGAAACAGCAGGGAGGGAGAGGGGTAAGAGGTGGAATGGGAAAGAGGCCAAGGAATGGATCCTGCCCCACTCCCAGACTCTGCACCCTCCCATCAGCAGACCTGGTGAGTTATCTGGAGAGATCAGGAATTCTCCAGTGGAAGAGGCTGCTGAAGGAGGCCGTTAAACCTCCCACTTGGGTGATTAACACTTGGACAAATATCTCCCAGGGAAACCTGAACATAAGGCCAGATATCCTTGCTTGAATTGGGGATATCTCTGGAGGGAATCCCCCTCACCTGTCCTGCCTGCCTCTTCTCCTCGGCCTGACTCAGGAGGAAGCCTTCGGCCAGGGCCACCGCCTGGGAACTGGTCTCCGGCCCGCATCCTCTGACCCAGCCCTGCATTTCCTGGGGCAGGAGAGTCAGGAACTGCTCCAGGATCACCAGGTCCAAGATCTGGTTCTTGGTGTGCCTCTCCGGCTTCAGCCAGTGGCTGCAAAGTCCGTGGAGCTGGCTGCAAACCTCTCGGGGCCCATCAGCCTCCTGGTAGCAGAACTGCCGGAAGCATCGGCAACGCACGTCTGAGATTGCAGTGAGCTGATCATGGATCTCTGGCCCTGGGCTCTCCCAGGATTCAGCACCACTCCCAGCCTGGGTGGGATGGGGGCCTTTCCTCGCTGTCCTGCCAGTTCCAGGTCCTTCTGGGATCTGCTCTTCCATCTCCTTCACCTTCTCTAGTGTCACCTCTGACTGCGTAAAGATGCCTCCAGTCACTTGGCTGTGAAGAGAAGGGGCTTCTCCCTGGGGGGGGGAGAAGGAGAGACAGAGACAGTCACATGGGAAATCAAAGAGAATCGAGATGCACCACTGAACATCACAGACCTTCATATGCGCAGGAGACACACGAGAGTTGCCCTGGTGGATCAGAACTATATATATATATATATATATATATATATCAACGCAGGCTACTTGAGATATGCCTCCGTGGTTCTTTGGGAAAGTTAAGCATCTCTGTTTGGCTCTTTAAGGATGTCAACAAGCTTAGCCTCTCCTGACATTGGCTCAGTCTGTCCTCAGAGTTAATTCTTAAGGTAAACCCCGAAAGGAGGACTGGTGACCCCTTGACTCCTGTAGGCGTCTCTTCGACAGGCCTGAAGAATTAGGCAAGAGCTCTGTCCGAGCCCCCAGCCGAGGGGAAGGGGCAGGGATGTGTCTGTGGGAAGAACGAGCAGCTGAGATCGAGGGAGAAAGGAAGAGAGGCTGAGATCCGGCTCAAGGACGTGGAGGTGCAGAAGTGCTCCCCCTGGGCCCCTGACGCGGGGTAGTGGGCCTGCTCCTCTGGGGGAATTCCTCTGGCTTCCGCCCTTGCTCAGCTTCACAGAATCATACAGTCGGAAGGGACCTCTGGGGCCATCTAGTCCAACCCCCTGCACTATACAGGAAATTCACAAAAGCCTCCCCCTTCACACCCGCAGTGGCCGCTGTTCCATGCCCAGAAGATGATGAAGAAGAAGAGATTGGATTTATACCCCGCCCTTCACTACCCAAAGGTGTCTCAGAGCGGCTTACAAACTCCTTTCCCTTCCCCTCCCCACAACAGACAGACACCCCCTGTGAGGTGGGCGGGGCTGAGAGAGCTCTTGACAGAAACTGCCCTTTTCCAAGGACAGCTGTGCCAGAGCTTGCGACCGACCCAAGGTCACATCAGCAGGTGCAAGTAGAGGAGTGGGGAATCAAACCCGGTTCTCCCAGATTAGAGTCCGCACACTTCACCACTACACCAAACTGGCTCTCTGACCAAAAACTTCCAGGATCCCTGGCCAACCCGGCCTGGAGAAAAATTGCTTCCTGGCCCCCAAAGCGGCTATCAGCAATGACCTCTGTGTGTCAGAAAGGGGCCACGAGGACGAAGCACTGAGGCGACCCTTCCTGCCCTCCCTTCTCATGATCTGCCAAAGTTCACAGAATCCGCATGGCTATCCGATGGGGCCATCTGGCCTCTGCTTGAAAACACTCCAGTTTGTCTTGGCAAGGTGGGATACAAATCGAAAGTGATAGATAAATAAAAAAATAAATGAGAGCCCACCACCTCCCAAGGAAGCCTGTTCCACTCAGGAACCGCTCGAACTGTCAGGGAGTTCTTCCTCATGTTTAAGGACTTTAGGTTATGCCTGCCTCCCATATGGCTCTAGCTTTCTGCATAATTCGATGGATTCTAAATGAGAAGCACAAACAGGTATAAGAAAAAGCCTACATGGTTAACAACCAAAGTAATGGAAGCTGTAAAAGGTAAAAAGGATTCCTTTAAGCGGTGGAAAGCTAGTCACAGTGAGGCTGATAAAACAGAACACAGGCTATGGCAAATAAAATGCAAGTCTGTGGTCAGGCATGCAAAAAGGGAATATGAGGAGCATATAGCAAAAAATGTAAAGACCAACAATAAAACTTTCTTCAAATACATTAGAAACAGGAAACCAGCCAGGGAGGCAGTGGGGCCCTTGGATGACCAAGGGGTAAAAGGAGTACTGAAGGATGATAGGGAAATGGCTGAGAAGCTAAATGCATTTTTTGCCTCCGTCTTCACTGTGGAAGATGAGAGGTGCTTGCCCACTCCAGAGCCGCTGAGTTCGGGAGGGGTGTTGAAAGACCTGAGTCAGATTGAGGTGACGAGAGAGGAGGTCCTAAAACTGATAAACAACTTAAAAACTGATAAATCACCAGGCCCAGATGGCATACATCCAAGAGTTCTGAAAGAACTCAATTGTGAACTTGTGGATCTCCTGACAAAAATATGTAATCTCTCCTTAAAATCAGCCTCCATTCCTGAGGACTGGAAGGTAGCTAATGTCACTCCCATCTTTAAAAAGGGTTCCAGAGGAGATCCGGGAAATTACAGGCCAGTCAGTCTGACGTCGATACCGGGTAAATTGGTGGAAACCATTATTAAGGAAAGAATTAGTAGGCACATAGATGAACAAAACCTATTGAGGCAGACTCAACATGGGTTCTGTAAGGGAAGATCTTGTCTCACTAACCTGTTAATGTTCTTTGAGGGGGTGAACAAACATGTGGACAAGGGGGATCCAATAGATATTGTTTACCTTGACTTCCAGAAAGCTTTTGATAAAGTTCCTCATCAAAGGCTCCTAAGTAAGCTCAAAAATCATGGGATAAAAGGACAAGTCCTTTTATGGATCAAAAACTGGCTAATTAATAGAAAACAGAGAGTGAGTATAAATGGGCAGTTCTCCCAGTGGAGGGGTGTAAGCAGTGGGGTACCACAGGGATCAGTACTTGGTCCACTGCTTTTTAACTTGTTCATTAATGATTTGGAGTTGGGAGTAAGCAGTGAAGTGGCTAAATTTGCGGATGATACGAAGTTGTTCAGGGTGGTGAAAACCAGTGAGGATTGTGAGGCACTCCAAAGGGATCTGTCAAAGTTGGGCGAGTGGGCGTCAACATGGCAAATGGGGTTCAATGTGGCCAAGTGCAAGGTGATGCACATTGGAGCCAAAAATCCTAACTATAAATACACGTTGATGGGGTCTGAACTGGCAGAGACTGATCAAGAGAGAGATCTTGGAGTTGTAGTAGATAACTCACTGAAAATGTCGAGACAGTGTGTGACTGCAATAAAGAAGGCCAATGCTATGCTGGGGATTATTAGGAAGGGTATTGTAAACAGATCAGCCAATATCATAATGCCGCTATATAAATCAATGGTGCGACCTCATCTGGAATACTGTGTGCAATTCTGGTCACCACACCTTAAAAAGGATATTATAGCTTTGGAAAAAGTGCAGAAAAGAGCAACTCGAATGATAAAAGGGTTGGAACACTTTCCCTATGAGGAAAGGTTAAGGCGCTTAGGGCTCTTTAGCTTGGAGAAACGACGGCTGAGGGGTGACATGATTGAGGTTTATAAGATTATGCATGGGAAAGAGCAGGTAGAGAAAGAGGTACTTTTCTCCCTTTCTCACAATACAAGAACCCGTGGGCACTCCATGAAATTGCAGAGCGGTCGGGTTAGAACGGATAAAAGGAAGTCCTTCTTCACCCAAAGAGTGATGAACACATGGAATTCACTGCCACAGGAAGTAGTGGCAGCTACAAGCATGGACGGCTTCAAGAGGGAATTAGATAAGCATATGGAGCAGAGGTCCATCAGTGGATATTAGCCACAAGGTACAGATAGGGGCTCTGGGGCAAGTGATGCTCTTGTCTTCTTGGTGCTTGGGAGGGGGTCAACAGTGGGAGGGGCTTCTAATGTCCTGGCCCCACTGCTGGACCTCCTGATGGCACCTGGTATTTCTGGCCACTGTGGGATACAGAGTGTTGGACTGGATGGGCCTTTGGCCTGATCCAACATTTGCGTCTCTTATGTTCTTATGTTCTAAGCCCTGAACAGAGCAGGCCTCAGCTGAAGTCCTTGTTGTTTTCCAGTTTGCAAGTGACTATTTTGCCTAGCTACTGGGAGCAACACGACTATTGCAAATTCTTCTGCTGGAAGAAAATAGCCACTGAAATCCCGAAGGACACTTTGTAAAACAGATTTCTTGGTAGAAGGGCTGGGATTCTTGTATGCAGGGCAAAAAGGATTGCTGGGTTTTCTGTAAACAGCTGGTGTCTGTGGCAAACGACAGTCTATTAGATTTAAGACAAAAGGGGGCTTATTAGCCTGGAGACCTCCTGATTAACAGTGCTGATCTAGCCTTAACCAGGGGAGCCCCTGGAATCCCGGAGTCGGAAAGCACCTTGAGTACAAAACACCCAGAGGCTTAACTGGAGAGTGCCTCAAACTTTCACGTATAGGAACAGGGTGTTAGCCCAGATGTCCATATTGGGCTATTTCTGAGTTATGATATATGAAATAAAGCTTAATGCAAAGGGCTAATAAAAGAGACTGTGAAATAAAGAGTTGAACTTGAGGGCACCCAGAGATGTTGCCAGCTGAGGTCAATAATCTGTTGAAGCAACAGTGTTCCAGAGGGGCCCCAGAGTCTTCAGCTCATCATGTCTATGCAAACAGAGGGCCTACAGCAAACACAGAAACTCATTACCTAGCCCTAACACCTGGTCTCCACCCTGAATGGATTACACCAGAGTTCACCCGATGCCAGACAACAATGAGATGTTCATTCCACATGGCTACAGATGATTCAGCACTACTGGCCTCCTTGCACGTAGCTCCTGCCCCTGCCCAGGTACCACCCCTCAGGTTAATCAATATACTGGAAATTGACCCCATAGCCAATCCCTGACCCTTGGGGTAGGACCATCAGGTAATCCGCTTGAGCCCACCCCCTCCCCGCTCGCAAGAGACCTTAAAAGATAGAGCACAGGACAGCCACGCCATCCTTCCCTTTACCAACGACCTCTCTAATTCTGCTACACCTCTCTTGTCCAGCTCCCTGTACCAATTCCTTGATTCGCTTTACCTTAGTCTGCAGCTAAGGCAATCCACGTGTTCTCAGCTGGTCTGTTACACGTGTTTCTACCATTTTCTCCCCTCTACCCTCCTCCCGCTGGAAGATTTAGGAGCCGCGCTACGCCGAAGGTAAATATATTTCCCCCTCAACGATAACCTGCTAATGCAACGGTGCTGTACAAAATCTATCTGCTTTTCTTAGTTCTTGTGTGTTTGAATGTTATTGTGTGCTTTGAATGAATATCTAGTAAACTAAAGTAAATTTTTACCTTTGTCTCTGTCTCTTCATTGAAGCATATTGGCACAGCCCACCCTCCGTAAACATTGACCAGAATCCCCATTTATACACTGTTCCAATTGTCTCTCCTAAAGAGCAATTCGGCTAACAAGGGCCAGCAGACGCATTTCACAGATTAGCACCCTATTCAGGCTATACCCTCCCTTGAGGCTCTTTAGCTTGGAGAAACGACGGCTGAGGGGTGACATGATCGAGGTTTATAAGATTGTGCATGGGATAGAGCAGGTAGAGATAGAGGTACTTTTCTCCCTTTCTCACCATACATGGACTCCTTGTGGGCACTCCATGAAATTGCTGAGCGGTCGGGTTAGAACGGATAAAAGGAAGTCCTTCTTCACCCAAAGAGTGATTAACACCTGGAATTCACTGCCACAGGAGGAGGTGGTGGCGGCTACAAGCATGGACGACTTCAAGAGGGAATTGGATAAACATCTGGAGCAGAGGTTCATCCGTGGCTATTAGCTACAAGGGATAGATAGGTGCTAGTGAGGCACTGTATTCTTGGTCCTTGGGGAGGCTTCAAGAGTGAATCGGATCAACCTATGGAGCAGAGGTCCATCAGAGGATATTACCTACAAGGTATAGATAGGAACTCTCAGTCTGGGGCAAGTGTATTCTTGGTGCTTGGGGGGGCAACAATGGGAGGGGCTTCTTGTGTCCTGGCCCCACTGCTGGACCTCCTGATGGCACCTGGTATTTTTGGCCACTGTGTGACGCAGAGAGTGTTGGACTGGAGGGGCCATTGGCCTGATCCAACATTGGCTTCTCTTATGTTCTTATGTAATTTTTTAAAAAAGAAATTAGCAATTTCAATTTTTGTGTTTTTCACTCTTCCTAAAATGCATTTAGGTTTGAAAATTGGTGGTGGTGGGGGAGGCGCCAGAAGGTAGCCTGGCCCAGTGTGCAAAAGAACCTGTCACCAGCCCTGGTCCTTCCTTGACCCAAATCTTGTTGTCTTTATGCTGCTCCGGGACTCTTGCTCTTTTCTACACCCCCTCTTGACCTTAAGGGACAGTTCCGGTTCTCTCTGTCAGAGAAGGCAGGAAAAGTTCCAATTCACGGTGCAGGAGCCCTGGGGGGAGGGACAGGGCCGGCTTACTCACTAGGCAAACTACATGCTCGCCTAGAGCGGCTGGCCCTTAGGGGTGCCAAACTGGCATCGCTGCGGGGCTCCGCCTTTGGTGCGTGGCGGCCGTGGGAAGCCTGGGCCCGGCAGAGAGACCACGCCGCCACCAATGTCCCCTGCAGGTTGCCTGCCGGCCACCCAGGGTTCTCCCTCCTTCCCACCAGGCCCATCGAGTTATCCCTGCGGAGAAAGCCCTGGGAAAGGGACACACCGCCGAAGTACCCGGACAGGAGACAGCCGCCCATCCAAAGAGCCCCCCGCAAGAGGCCAGTGTTCCCTCTACGCTGAGTTAGCGTGAGCTAGCTCACAGCTTTTTAGCCTCCGGCTCATACATTTTAGTCTTAGCTCAGGAAGGGATGGGGCTCCAGAGCAAACTAACTTACGCAGCAGCCAAATCGCTCGCCCAGAACTTTAACGCCAGGAGCTCACAAACTCGAATTTTTGCTCCATGGCTTAGAGCGAGCATTGCAAGCGATCCCCCCCACCCACACACACACCGTCTTTCCAAGAAAGCCTCGGCTCCGTTCCAGGGCCAACCGGGTTGTCCTACCGTCCGGATAATTAGTGATTGAAAGCCCGACCTGCCGGCTTTTATTCTTTTTAAAAACCGCCCACATCCCCACGCTGCGCTGCAACCGAGCCTGAAGTGAGGCGGTCAGATTGGCAGCCCAACCGGGTCCAGCCGGACCTTCGGCTTTCTCCAGCCGTCCAATCCTTCGCCTCAGGAGGCAGCGACACCAGCGAGGTTCGGCTGTGAGCAGCGCTCATCTCCATGCCAACGTGCAAACATCCACCTGGGGAGCGGACCCGGTGGAGGTTTTGGGAAAGGGAGTTGCGTGTAGGGGAGAAAATGCCCTTCCACCGCCTGATAAGCACACACGCACCAGATCTAGTGCGAGGCAGTGAGATGTGCTTTCCCTCTGATATACAGGACCCTGATGAAAAGTTCTGAAACTTTGTTTTGTGTCGTTTTGGTTCCTCCTGTTAAATGGTATTGTGTAGTTTTTGTTTAGGAATCTTCCTTTGCACCAATCTTTTTTCCCCCTCTCAGCAGG
>NW_015166608.1:8480-10334 GCF_001447785.1 Gekko japonicus | reverse complement strand
AAAGGAGCTATTTACTCACCTTCCCCCTTCCTCCCCTTTTCTCTGTCTTTCTCTTGGTATTCAAAGTTTTCAGAATTATGGCAGCGCTTCTGCATACTAACAATTTCAGGACTGTTGCTCCCTGTGTAGATCCCCCCAAAATGTTATTTTCAAAACTACATTTAAGAACTGTTTATTGTTCCAGTCTTCGGACAGCGCTGGCTCTTCGGCTTTGAAACGGAGATGAGCACCGCAACCCTAGAGTCGGATTCGACTGGCTTTTGAGCAAGGGAAGCTTTACCTTTACTTACTGAACATGTCCAAATACAGGTTTTTATTGTACTGCAAAGCTTACATCCGTCACAGTACACCTCAGTATTTCCAAAGGTCCAGACCTTTCTCCCAGAAGTCTTGTCCCCCACCCACCCCAAAATCTAGCAAAATAGTTCCCACAGGTTGGTGGGGGTTTTTTTGCTCTTAATCTTTCCTTAAAATCTGCCTCCATTCCTGAGGACTGGAAGGTAGCAAATGTCACTCCCATCTTTAAAAAGGGTTCCAGAGGAAATCTGGGAAATTACAGGCCAGTCAGTCTGACGTCGATACCGGGTAAATTGGTGGAAACCATTATTAAGGAAAGAATTAGTAGACACATAGATGAACAAAACCTATTGAGGCAGACTCAGCATGGGTTCTGTAAGGGAAGATCTTGTCTCACTAACCTGTTAATGTTCTTTGAGGGGGTGAACAAACATGTGGACAAGGGGGATCCAATAGATATTGTTTACCTTGACTTCCAGAAAGCTTTTGATAAAGTTCCTCATCAAAGGCTCCTAAGCAAGCTCAAAAATCATGGGATAAAAGGACAAGTCCTTTTATGGATCAAAAACTGGCTAATTAATAGAAAACAGAGAGTGAGTATAAATGGGCAGTTCTCCCAGTGGAGGGGGGTAAGCAGTGGGGTACCACAGGGATCAGTACTTGGTCCACTGCTTTTTAACTTGTTCATTAATGATTTGGAGTTGGGAGTAAGCAGTGAAGTGGCTAAATCTGCGGATGATACGAAGTTGTTCAGGGTGGTGAAAACCAGTGAGGATTGTGAGGCACTCCAAAGGGATCTGTCAAAGATGGGCAAGTGGGCGTCAACATGGCAAATGGGGTTCAATGTGGCCAAGTGCAAGGTGATGCACATTGGAGCCAAAAATCCTAAATATAAATACACATTGATGGGGTCTGAACTGGCAGAGACAGATCAAGAGAGAGATCTTGGAGTTGTAGTAGATAACTCACTGAAAATGTCGAGACAGTGTGTGACTGCAATAAAGAAGGCCAATGCTATGCTGGGGATTATTAGGAAGGGTATTGTAAACAGATCAGCCAATATCATAATGCCCCTATATAAATCAATGGTGCGACCTCATCTGGAATACTGTGTGCAATTCTGGTCACCACACCTTAAAAAGGATATTATAGCTTTGGAAAAAGTGCAGAAAAGAGCAACTCGAATGATAAAAGGGTTGGAACACTTTCCCTATGAGGAAAGGTTAAAGCGCTTAGGGCTCTTTAGCTTGGAGAAAAGACGACTGAGGGGTGACATGATCGAGGTTTATAAGATTATGCATGGGAAAGAGCAGGTAGAGAAAGAGGTACTTTTCTCCCTTTCTCACAATACAAGAACCCGTGGGCACTCCATGAAATTGCTGAGCGGTCGGGTTAGAACGGATAAAAGGAAGTACTTCTTCACCCAAAGAGTGATTAACACTTGGAATTCACTGCCACAGGAAGTGGTGGCAGCTACAAGCATGGACGGCTTCAAAAGGGAATTAGATAAGCATATGGAGCAGAGGTCCATCAGTGGCTATTAGCCACAAGGTATAG
>NW_015166608.1:7405-8416 GCF_001447785.1 Gekko japonicus | reverse complement strand
ACAGAGAGATGGGCTGGATGGGCCTTTGGCGTGATCCAACATTGGCGTCTCTTATGTTCTTATGTTAAAATGTGGGGATTTCTTGCAGAAGGTAAGCTCCACTTTTACTGTCCTGGTTCAGTTTGGTGTCGTAGTTAAGTGTGCGGACTCTAATCTGGGAGAACCGGGTTTGATTCCCCACTCCTCCACTTGCACCTGCTGATGTGACCTTGGGTCAGTCACAAGCTCTGGCACAGCTGTCCTTGAAAAAGAGCAGTTTCTGTCAGGAGCTCTCTCAGCCCCACCTACCTCATGGCGTGTCTGTTGTGGGGAGGGGAAGGGAAAGGAGTTTGTCAGCCGCTCTGAGACTCCAAGTGAAGGGGAAGGGGTATAAATCCAATCTCCTCTTCTTCTTCTTCTTGATTCCCCACTTCTCCACTTGCACCTGGCTGGATGACCTTGGGCAAGCCGTAGTTCTGATAAGAGCTGTTCTTGAGAAAGAGCAGAGCTCTCTCAGTCCCACCTGCCTTACAGGGTGCTTGTTGTGGGGAGGGGGAAGGGAAAAGAGTTTGTAAACCGCTCTGAGACTCCAATTGAAGGGTGGGGTATAAATCCATCTCCTCTTCTTCTTCTTCAGCTGCAAACACTACTGAGTTTTAAACATGTTATGATCTTTCTGATGATACAAACACCGATTCCACCAAAGAACTTAGCCCTCTGGGCACAGAAGGGTCATTCAGCTGAGTCAAAGAAGAACCTAAGTTGGGGGGGGGGCTATCACATAAGGACGCTCAAGCTGCAACTGACCTAGGGCAGCCCCAGCAAGGAACGGTCAAGGCGCGTGAGAAGCAGAGGTTGTCTGTGACTGGGAGCGCCTTTCTCTGCAGAGTCTTCCTCGGTGGAAGCCAGATGTGCAAAGTGGGCAAAGGTGAGTGTTTGCAGCATGGTGCCAGGGGGGGACGGGAGGTCCGGGGGTATAGATCCAATAAACGGGTTCCAGCCGTGGTGGGCGCACTGGGGGGGGGGGCCAGA
>NW_015166608.1:6840-7363 GCF_001447785.1 Gekko japonicus | reverse complement strand
AGCACTGGGGGGGGGCTGTTGTCCTTCTGACTGGGGGGGGAGGGAGATTGTGTGTGTGTGTGTGGGGGGTAATAAGTTTGTTAGCCAAGTCTTTTGTGTAATGCTGCTTGCCAGCACCGAAGCAGAAAGGAAACGAGCTGGCTAACCACAAGGCAGACGGAAACGTATGGCTTAAGAAATAACTCTTGGCTGTAGAAAAACAGGAACTCGCCATGACGGCCTCCTCCCGGCCTCCACAGGCCCAGGGAAGGCGCCGGAGCTCTCCGCCCCGAGGAAGGCGCTGTGGCCGCGGCTGCTGCAGGGACCTCCCCCCCCCCGCGTGGCAGAGAGAGGGGCGGCACACCCGAACCCTGGCCCACCCTCTGCGGGGGAGGGGGCGGCTGAAGGGCCCCCGAAGGAGAGGGAGGGGCTTTCCCCGGCCTCCCCCCCTTGCGAGGAGCCCCCCTCCGAGGCTGGGGGGTCCCTTTCCTTCAGCCCCTCCGGTCGCCACCAGCAGTCTCACCCCCCCCCCCGCCTACTTCCG
>NW_015166608.1:0-5591 GCF_001447785.1 Gekko japonicus | reverse complement strand
GTCAGTTGTGGGCGCCCCTCGACGGCCCGCTCTGATGCCCCTGACCCGGGTGGCCCAGGCTGGCCCGATCCCTGGAGCGCGGCAGGGTCAGTCCTGGCCAGGAGCTGAACGGGGGGAGGCCTGCAAGGAAGGCCAGGCGGTGAGTGGCAAACCCTCCCCACCCCACCGCTCCTCTCTTGCCTCGAAAGCCCCACAAGGGAGGGAGGGAGGGAGGGAGGGAGGATGGGCAGAAGTCGGCCCCTGGTACCATCTGCTGACCTGACGGCTACCCTGTACTCTCAACCCGGTGGACCATCAAAAACAGGCGATAGGTTGGAAGTCAAATCAGGAACCTGGGAGTGGCAGCTTTAGAGAGAAGAAATGTTCTAGTGTACAGCTGGCCCCACTGCTGGACCTCCTGATGGCCCCCTGGTGTTTCTGGCCACTCTGTGACCCAGACTGTTGGGCTGGAGGGGCCTTTGGCCTGACCCAACATTGGCTTCTCTTACGTTCTCTTACGTCCAGGGCCAGGGATGCTCTGTATTCTTGGTGCTTGGGGGGGGGGAGCAACAGTGGGAGGGGCTTCTGGTGTCCTGGCCCCACTGCTGGACCTCCTGATGGCCCCTGGTATTTCTGGACACCATATGGCACAGAGTGTTGGACTGGAGGGACCAATGGCCACATCTAACATTGGCTTCTCTTACGTTCTCTTACGTCCAGGGCCAGGGATGCTCTGTATTCTTGGTGCTTGGGGGGGGGGAGCAACAGTGGGAGGGGCTTCTGGTGTCCTGGCCCCACTGCTGGACCTCCTGATGGCCCCTGGTATTTCTGGACACCATATGGCACAGAGTGTTGGACTGGAGGGACCAATGGCCACATCTAACATTGGCTTCTCTTGTGTTCTTATACATATGGAGCAGAGGTCCATCAGTGGCTATTGGCCACAAGGTCTAGATAGGAACTCTCAGTCTGGGGCCAGCGATGCACTGTATTCAGTCTCTGTCCCGCACCCATGATCGGTGATCTGCACAGTGGCAACCCTTTGAGTCTGTCCCATGAGGAAAGATTCCAGCCAGCTTAAGGTAAATCCCGACACCCACATTCCCCTGCGGTGATGGTGGTGTTGTTAAGGAGTCGGTGGAGAGCCACTTCCTTGGGCCTCCGAAGGAGGAGGGTGCCCCCCGAGTCAGTGACTGACCTATGATGGACGCCATTACTGTGGTCCTCCTCCTCACATGATTTCAGAGACCGGGAGGGGCAACGGTGGTGGACTCCTCAGATCCCATCAACACCAGTCGTGGAGACTGCCCTCCCCCCCAAAATGATCTATAAGTGGGCCAGGTGACGAAGTGGACTCTTCCATCTGAACAAGGTTACCCCCAGTTCAGAGGGGCACTTTTATCAGGCAATAGGACTGCAGTCATAGTCATTGTGTGTATCACCGCACTGTCTGCCTTTAGAACTAGCCTGCATTGTTTATATTTGCACTTTCGTTGTGGTGGTTGTTGTTGTTTTAATTGTCATCCAGCTTGGTGGGGAAAGTAGGCTCTCAATAAACTCTGTTTCCTAAATCTAAAGCAAGGGATAGCAAAGAAATAACATTTCTGGAACACCAAACAATTCATCCATGAGCAAAGCCCTGCAAATGTCTTGAGAACAGAAAGATGTGGGGAACAGAAGGGCCCTGGGCATGGAACGGGGGTCACTGGGGGTGCGGGGGGGGTACTTGTGAATGTCCTGCCTTGTACGGGGGAGGGGGTTGGAGTAGATGACCCCGGAGGTCGCCTTCCAACTCTGTGGTTCCGTGACTGGGATGACAGCCTCAGGGGGTAGTTTCTGATCCACGAGGGGACTCCACTGGCACTGGGTAGGCAGCTGGCACAGGGGAGGGGAGGCTTAGATTATTTGCGGTAGTTAGGGCAAAAGCGGATCGGGAAGAGCTCCAAAAGGGGGGAAAGGGCATTATGATGGGCAAATGAGATTCTATCTGAGCAAGCCTAAAGTGATGCACTATTGGGGGGAAAAGATCCCAGCTTCAGATACACACCGAGGGATCCTGAGCTGGACGGGACAGACAGAGAAAGGGATCTTGGGACGGTCGCAGGCGGCTCGACAGAAATGCCCACCCAGGGTGCAGATTCCACGCCAGCCATAATCAGAACAGGAACGGAGGATCTATCTTACTTATTATTTATTTGTGTCATTTACAGTCTGCCTTTCTCACTGAGCAGACTGGGACGTCCCGAAGACTGTTCGGCCTACAGAGATCTGGAAACCCACCTGGAGGTGAAGCGCACAGCAGAATCATGAACGTGACCCATTAGACGGAAGCAGAAATTACACAACAGGAGCCTGGTTTAGGGTTGCCAGGTCGGTCAGTCGGATAAGTGGCCAGGGGATGGGGCTGACCTTTCCGGGATCACGGAGGGAGAAGCAAGAAATACACATGACACGCCCGCATCACCAGGAACCGGCACAGGTACGTCAGTGACCAGGGGAGAGATGCTCTGGTTCGGAAGGAAAAAATCTCTTAAGATTTGGAGCTAATTCTACCATGGAGTTTTGCCCAAAATCCAGAGAGTCACCCCCAACGCCACTCACTTGCCCACATCACTGCCTGGCTCCGTAGCACGTCGTGTTTTATTTCCTGCTTCTTGCCCGTGTGTGCATGTTGGGGGGGGGGTTATTCCCACTGCCAAGGAGCACCCCGTGGCCACCCCCCTCACGCTGCAGTCCTGATCCACTGACCCATGGGAAATCTAAAGAGGAATTCATGGTGTTGTGCACCGACCCGACCATGTGCACAATCCGGCTTCAGCCGGTCCGCACGTGGTCATGCGAAGAGCCTGAGCTTCGCTCCACCAGAACAATAGACGGTCCGATCCTAGTTCCCCTTCCAATCAGAAGACTAGGATCCTAGATTCAATCCAATCAATGTAAATAGACCTGTCACGGGTGTTGGGGTGTGGTTTTGCTTCAGGATATAAGCCGGCCTGCGAGACGGCTTCTGTGTCTTGTTCCTGCACTATCTAATAAACGTATGAGCTAATTTAACTACATCATGCATCGGACTCAGTGTATTATACACGGAGGGCCTTATTCCTAGTATACATGCTCACATTAGCCCAGCGCGGCCCTGGCTACACGGACCCCCCCCCTCCTAAGTTATCCTTTCCCGCTGGAAGGTTGGGGACGGGGTGTGTGTGTGTGTCAGAGATCAGTCCAGTGACTTTGGAAAGAAAACATTCAGGGTATTAGAGGTTTCGAGGTAACCAACATTTCTCACAGACCCAACAACCACAACAAGTGGGGCCCGGAAGCACAAGGACAAGAGCAAGTCCAAACTGTTCACGTACACAAGCGCAGGGCTGCCCCCTTCCCCCTCTCTGCTTCTCAGGGGCTCCTGCAGTTGCTGCCACCGCTCTTGATCCTTTAGCGCTCTGCCTCTCTCCGTCTCCCCCTCTCTTTCTCAGAGGGCCTGCCAAGGAATCAGCAGTCCCCCATCCCCCCCCCTCCGGCCTCTGGGCCTCCTCCTCCTCTCTCGGAAAGAGTTTTCGCGTCTAATAGCTTGACAAACTCAAAGAGCGTTACGCTCAAAAGACCAGCACCTCCTAGCGGTCCCCGGCCCGAGGGACGCCCGTCTTTCTTCCACCAGGGCCAGGGCCTTCTCCGTCCTGACCCCCAGCCTGGTGGAGCACGCTCCCTCTATTGAGACCAGGGCCCTGCGGGAGCTCCTTCAGTTCCACAGGGCCTGCAAGACGGAGCTCTTCCGCCAGCCCTTTGGCTGAGGCGGCGGGCGCCCACCTATGCCCCCCCCAGAGGTTGCTGTGTCACCCGTCCACTGACCACCGACAACTGGCCTTTACAGTCACTGCACCATCAGGCCAGAATTTTATAGCCAACTTGTGCTCTTCCAAACTGTACCCATTGGTTTAATAGTTATAATGCTTTATTGTGTCTTAATGTTTTAAACTGAAATTGTATTTATTCCAATGATGTTACCCGCCCGGACGGGATATAAATGCAAACAAACCCTAATCCTTTATCATTCCTTCTGAAAAGGAAATCCTAATTCTTCAGTTTATTCCTGGTGGGGCCTCTCAGATGCCTGCAGATGAATTAGCCCTGGGCTGCCTTCCCTTCGAGGAAAGAGGCTCTCCCTAAATGAGGCCAGGTGACCGGCCAGCCAGCCAGCAGCCCGAATCCTCCAGTCCTTCTTCCCTGGTAGTGTCGTAACACATAACCATCTGAAAACAAGTTCCAACTTCCATTTGGTCAGATTCTTTCCTGGGGAAGGGCAGAGAGAGAGAAAGGAACAGAAAACCTTTCCTGCAAAGCAGGAACTGTACCATGTATGTTATCTTACTTTCAGGACATAAGATTGCAAACTAGACACGAGTACCTATACCTTGAGTACCTATATCTGTACTACTGGAGCACCGGAAGCCAACACATGGTGACGTTTTCAAAGTCTGGGTGTCAGCCTCCCGACAGGAGACATTCCATTTCTTTGCTCCAGGAACTCTTACACAGCTTTAGAGACAAAATAATCAACTCTGCTTAAGCCAGGTGGAATATAGACATCCAAACAAACAAACTTTTAAGTTTTACCGACTTTATGAATCATTTTTCTCTTTCAAAGAGGCTTGTGCGGTTGAACAAAACATTCAGAAGATAAAACTGACTTTAAAAGTTCTAAAAACCAGCAGCCTGGGCTGGCAAACCAAAGGCTGAGACCCTGGAACTTCAGAGTAGAGTTGGCAACCTGTGCTTAGCCTCATCAGATGGCTGGTTTCTCGTAGGGCAGGGTCACTCCACCATCGCCAAAGTGCAGGGTAGCCCTAAGCTAACATAACAGATCTCATTCAAGAAGAGCTACAGGGCAGCCAGGTATATAGGATTCCTTGTCACCCATTGTAGCACTAGAAGAGTCTGTCAGGTATTCAGGGCCCCCAGACCTTGATATCTGTACTCTTCCTTTATGAATTAATAAATTATTTTTGGGTCTCCTACTCTACAGGACTGCTTTGTGTGTTTTCTCAAATTGGTCTGGGCAAACACAACCAGGGACAGAGGTTCTGTCTAAGAGCAGGGAGACCTGATAGGGCGGAAGGATCAAAAATGGCCAGGAAGGATTTAAAAAGTGACTGTTCAGTGCTCTTTTTCAGCAATTTGTGACACACACACAACACCAGCCATGTGTGCAGGGAGGCAACTGGTTGGGGCTGAGGGAGTGGAGACTCTGCGGTTCATGACAGGCCCCCCATCCTTCCCCTCGAGGTTTGGGGAACCCTCCTGGCGACTGAGCGACAGACTGGGGGCCTTTGCTGAAGACGAAGGGGATACCCTGGGCTCACAGGCGTGGGCTGTTGTGGGCTCACAGGGAGCTCAGGTGGTTACTATTCTTCACACTTAGTTTCTTTCTCTCTAGAGTGGCTCCTGAGGGCAAAGGGGGAAAACTTATGATAGAAACAGATCTCCTCAGCCACCAGAATGAAGTGAGGAGAAAGGCAAGGACAGCAACGGGAATCCTCCCTTCATGAAGGCAAGAAGAGAACGGTGTGTGTGTTTGTGTGTGTGTGTGGAGCTGTCACGGGCTCTTACAGGCCACC
>NW_015166607.1:47074-47599 GCF_001447785.1 Gekko japonicus | reverse complement strand
CTGCACACACCCCAGCAAACATTTTATGGCAGCATCCACTCAGTATCTTCAGAATTCCAGATATGTTCACAGGCTCAATAAATTGGGGATCCTTGAGCTATAGTGTATGATTGTACAAGCTGTATGGCAAACAAAATTAAGGAACAATCAGACCATTTCCAACTCGGTCTTAAAAACTTAAAATCTTTTTTAAAAACCCATGAAACTACATCTTTACAGCTACAGACAGACAGAACACATGGTCAATTATTGACATTGTAGCTGGTGCTCTCCATTTTTGACATGCCACTCAGCATTACAGGTGAAGAAGGATTGCCCCTGGCTAAAGCACTGTGAGTGGCTTTGACAGCTTGGCCAGCAGAAACCAGTCCAGCAGCTGGCCACTCCTTTTCAATCTCCTCCTCTTCTTCTTCTTCTCCTCCCTCCTTCTTCTTCCATTTTCTTCTTTCTTCTTCTTCTTCTTCTTCTTCTTCTTCTTCTTCTTCTTCTTCTTCTTCTTCTTCTTCTTCTTCTTCTTCTTCTTCT
>NW_015166607.1:37243-46407 GCF_001447785.1 Gekko japonicus | reverse complement strand
ATAATTTACTCATACAAGTGGCAGTCTTGACATCAGGAAGACTGCCTTCAGGACTGAGCACTGAGTTGTTTGGCAGGACTGGTGTAGCAATGTATGAACAAGCCCCATTTTGTATCCTGCAGACTCCCTATTTATCTCCATCCTGCTTTGCTGTGTACAGCCGCTTGCTGCAGGCTTTTCTTTTATAATCTAAGCACAAAAAAGTAGCAGCTCCCGAATTTGTATTTGCTTTTTAACATTATGCTCAAAGGTTTGATGAGCAAGCGGTATTTAACCAGTCATTTATAAGCCGGAATTGCACGGCTTTGAAGAAATGCCTTGATGTGCTTCCCCCCCACCTCCTTCCTCAGTACTTGTGCTGTGACTGTTTCTTTGCAAGCAGCACCATTTGGCATATAGCTGCTTAAACACACATGGGGGTCAGCATTTCCAGATTGCCTCACACATACCTGAAATGGTGCTTTCCTTTCCACCTGGCCTTTACACATTCATTACGGCCTGATAATGCATTTCCCCGATATTACTGGAAATGCTGTGGCACAAAAGCACAGCGAGAAGCTGAGAAGCTGAGAAGAATAGTTCTGTTTATTTCCCTATCTCTCGCTTGTCCATTTCCCTCCTATAAGATGTTCATGCAGACTCAAAAATAATGATTGCATCTAAGGACCCCAGTGTAAACAAGAATCCCGTAGCACTTGGTTTCTTCTCAGGTCACAGTTAAAAAAAAAAAGCGCATAATGGCTGGGTTTGATGCATTTGAAAAAGGGAGGGGGGAGGAATTGTTCTTCACCAGCTGAATTTCTTAAGAGTGCAATAATAACTATAATTAAACAGAAAATGGGCGGGGTAGGGGGAGTGGGGAGACATTTCAAACTGCTGCAATTTTGTGCAAAATGCACCCTAATTATCTTCCTATTCATGGCCCAGTCGGCTCCAAAGCTGTTTCTTCTCTCCTCCTCTTCCACCCCATTGCTCCCCTCCCCTCTTGCAGTCTCTCTTGTATGGCATCACTGCAGTTTCTGTTGATGGCAGAAGCACAGTGAATATCTCAAGGCAGAGCTGCCTGGGAAGGTTTGATATTAATTGCACAGAACATTGTTACTCAGAGCACAGAGCAGCATGACTGACAAATCTGGCTTGGGAATGATTTTAGCAATTTTCTCGTTGCAGTGGTGATTATGGCGAGGAACATTATGTAGCTCATTTAGGAAGCTTTTTATTGTTTCGAATTGCCTTTTTTAAAGCACTGCAGAAAAAGAAAAAATTATTCCAATTTTTTTTGATTGCAACTAGATAATCAAATGCTAATAGATTTCCCACCTCCCTCCACCTCTGGCTACCGCTTTTAAATTCAGCTTCCTTGTTTTCTTCAAAATACCAGCAGGGTTTCCTTTAGCCTGCCTTGCCTTTGGGGGGCATGAAGTATCAAAATGAAGAATTTTCTTAATAGCCAGCCTTAAGGACATGGCCCTTTTGCAAACCAGACTAATGCAGTGGTTGCTGTTTTGTTTGCAGGCAGCTTCTAATATATGTTACACCGACTCCGTTTGGGAGGGGTGGTGGCTCTGTGGGAGAGCTCATGCTTGGCATGTAGAAGGGCCCAACTTCAGTCCCCACTGGTAAGATTGCCAACTCTGGGTTGGAAAGTTCCTGGATATTTGGGGATATCCTGGAGAGCGCAGGGTTTGGGGAGGGGAGAGACCTCAACATAATATAATGTCATAGAGTCCAACCTCCCAAAGCAGCCATTTTCTTCATGGAAACTCTCCTCTGTAGTCTGGAAATCAGCTATAAGTTGAAGAGCCCTCCAGGCCCCACCTGGAGGCTGGCAACCTCCCCAGCATCTCCATTTAAAGGAATCTCAGGTAGCCATCACCAGCTATAAAAGACCATGCTTGGCCAGATAGTCTTACTCAGCAAATTATCAGCCCATTAGCCTTTTAAATATATGTAGCAAGTTATATGCTAAACACCTTCTGGTAAAGCTTGAGGATTGGTGAATTCAAGAAAATGCGATTGTGACAGAGCAAGCAGGTTTTAGAGAGTTTAGATCCACTTTGGACCACTGCCTTACAATTCAACACCTTATACAAAATACGCTGCTAAAGGTCCTTTCGCTTTTTGCTGCTTTCATTGATTTGAAAGTGGCTTTTGATTCACTATCAAGGCCAAAATTGTGCGCCTGTTTAGAAGCTTCCTCAATTGACAGAAGACTCCTCTTTTTGTTGCGGGCTCTTCATGATAACACTCATTTGCAGGTTAGGCTTAACAGGAAAGGAAACTTATCAGACCCTATTAACACCTATAGGGGAGTTAGGCAGGGTTGCGTACTAGCCCCTCCCCTGTTTAATCTATATATTAACGATATAGTTAGTTACTTGGACTCCCCTAGTTTACATCCACCAAAACTTCAACAGCATGTGTCTATCTTACTGTATGCCGACGATGCTGTCATCTTAGCTAGAACACCAGTTGGCCTTAGAAGAGCCCTCAGTAAGTTTGCAGACTTTTGTAATAATAAGGAACTAACAATAAAATTTCAAAAGACCAAGATTATGGCCTTCGGGGCCAGTCAAAAGAAAAAAATCTGGTCTGTAACTGGGCACTCATTAGATCAGGTTTCCTGCTTTAAATACTTAGGTATTGTCCTTCAATCAAATGGGGCTAGGAAAGCCCATATACAGTATGTCGCCTCCCAAGGTGAAAGAACAGCCAATGCTATTCTTAAATTCTATCACACCAAAGGGGCCTATTATGTGCCAGCTGCTCAAAAACTCTTTCAAGCAAAGGCAGTTAGACAGATGCTCTATGATACTTTTATTGGGCTCCTTCCTCTAGTTTTGCCCCTTTAGAGTGTGTTCAGTCCAAATTTTTAGAGCAGTTCTTCAGTTCCCAAGATGTGTATCGAATACACTGCTCCGTATAGAGACAGGTGCTATATCAATGGAAGCCAAAATTACTTTAGCTTCAGTATTGATTTAAACTAAATTTCCATCCTCAGGGACTAACCCACTTGTTATTCTCAGACAACTTTCAATCCAAATGGCTGAGAGGAGTTCATAATAAATTATATGCTCTTTGTTTCCCCACCCCAAGCAATTTTGAGTATGCGTTGGGATGTAGCAAAATTAGCCCTAAAACAGAGAATGATGGACATGGACAGTCAGATCTTGGTAGATGTCCTAGGTTTAGAGCACCAGATTCTGTCAAATATCGCTTGTAGCCCATGTCCTATTTATCGTAGCTTGATACTCACAAGTTTAGGAAAGCCTTCACATTAGCCAGTTGTGAGCCTTTCCCCTCCGTGATGCTTGAGGGCAGATTCAAAAGGATCCATACTGAATATAGACTTTGTCAATGCGGCTCAGGAGAGATAGAAACTATTGAGCACATGATGCTCAGATGTAACTGGTATAACAAGATCAGTGACAAGTATATTGCTCCACTTATAACAGATATGATGGGACAATCAGGTGCTGAGCAGTGTAACCGATTGTTAATTGACAGAAACTGGACAATTACCGAAATTGTGGCAAAATTTTGGGTAGCGTGCTACTGTATCCGAAATACACAATCAAATATATAATAATAGTTGCCTAATAGTCTCTGTTCTATGTTCTTCCTTTATTTTATTATGCTCAACGGTATTTTTATAGAGTTTTATTTTACTGTTCTAAATTCAGTTATATGAGTGTTATGAATTTTATATTTAAGCATGTGCGTTCTATGTCTTGTTGCTGTAATAAATCCCTGCCTGCCTGACTTACTCAGCATAAGGCAGCTTCTTATACTTGAGGGTCATAAAAAGCAAAACCAAGATTTAATCCTGAGACAGTAACTACTGTATTTTTCACTCCATAAGACGCACTTTTCCCTCCCAAAAAAAGTGTGTGTGTGTGGGGAAGTGTGTGCGTCTTATGGAGCAAATACTCCTCTCGGCTGCAGACGCTAGAAGCAGAGACGCCTGGTGTCCCCCCCATTTCTCCCCTTGTGTCTCTTTTGTGCGCACGCACAGCTTTCAGACTTCCACAGACCCAAGCTGCTGCACAGGCGCAGAGACGCACGGGCGTGCGCCATCTCCTCGCTTTGCCCCTTCCCAACCCCTTCCCAACCCCTTCCCAACCCCTTCTTGCCCTCACGCGCCTGCGCGCTCATGTCGGTTCTCACAGTCGAGTCACACCCCCTTCCTCCTTTTCTGGTGTTTGCCCCTCTCCCTCTCTGCCGCCCCTCGCCTCGCGCTGTCACTCCAGGTCTGGAGGAGGAGGTTTTGGACATTGTCCAGCGGACGTTAAGCATTGATGAGGGTAGGTAAGTGCATGCTAAAACTTCTTTCACTGAAATTTAACTTTGCCCACCCTTATTTTGTACAAAGACTGTAATTAGGAATAGCACTGGAAACTGAAAATAATCAGGATGTTGCTAGGAATAAGAATCTGGATCAGGTAGCAGATGATGTGAAAGACCTCTGTCTGGGTAAGAGGGACTCATGATCTGACTAAACACAGGTCAGCTTCTTGTTATTAAAACAAAACAAAAATGGGCTGATTCAAACTCACATCGATTGATTTCATCAGATCACACTGATACTTTTAAAACTAGTAGTGAGTTGATTGCTTAAAAAAGAGAAGAATGACACACACACACACACATTCCTTTTGAGCATGTGGGGGGAGGTGTCCACTGGCTTCTAAACAAGAGGAGAGGCTGTCTCTTTTAAAGCCCCATAGATTTTGAAAGGAGATATTAAGTTGTCTTTTTGTTTGCCTCAGGGAAGGAAACACAACAATAGAACATAATGCTAGCCTGTTCACAATTCTGGGAAATAGCAAAGATTTTTTAAAAAATCATCTAAAATAATGCGTTAATTACTTTTTAAAGAAAGACATTTTACATGCAACATTCTGTTAAAAAGGCTAAAAGCCTCAGCATAAAAAATTACCCAATTTCAGATTTTTGCAAAAAAAAACCCAACCCAAACACAGGAAGGGATGAAGCAGGAGTCCTCAAAAATAGGAGCCCCCCCTCCAAGCCCAACATTTTCTGGCTTGTGAATAAATATAAAGCAATCTTTCTGGATCTGCAGGCATGCTTGTTAGCTTTCTATTAAGGTTATTTTGTTCATGTTTATGGGCTTATTTGGCGCAAGAGTGACAATGCATTCAGTGTTAGCATGTGTCTACATGCATAACACACTATCTACTTTAATTTTTTTTGCTCTCAATTCTCTTTTTATATTAGCAAGTGCTCCATGAAGTAATCTAACAAATATGCTTTCACCTGGACATGTATAATGTTGAGATTCAATCGAAATACAGGCCAGACACTATATACCATCAGGAATCTGTAATGTTCCTTAATTTATAGTGACTATTGAACCTGCATGTACTGAAACACTGCAAAATTCCTCGTCATGGGTCAGCAATGTTACCAGAACAAAAAGGTTCTGGGAATAACAATACAGACAGAGGGTGGACATTTAGAAAAACAACTGAGTAAATCCAAACTCATACTGAATCTATTTCTATTGTGACATCAGCCAATAACACATTGAACTCAACAGAAGTCCCACTGCCGCCACCACAGCAGCAAAACAGCTGTGTTATGAGCCTTTCGTCCATACTCTCAGCCTCATAATAGTTGCAGAACATTTTAGGCCACTATGCATCTCAATAATTTCATCTAAGATCTTGCACACATTTGTGTGCTGTTACCAATGGCATCCATTTTGGACTATGTTATGAGTTATGCTTATGAATATAAGCTTGACACAGAGCGGGCTAGTGAAGAAACGGAGGAGCACAGGGTTCAACCAGGGGACAAGCAAAGACAATGCCAGCTGCATAGGATGATTATCACCTAGCCAGGAAGGTCTCCGGAGTCGTTAAGCTCTTTATGTATGCGAACATTAAGGTTGATCACCACCCCGAAGCTAATCAAGCCTAGCCCAGACCGAATGTCTACACCTGACAAGCTTAACAATAGAAGTCCTCCCGTGCCAGACCAACGATAGAAATCCACTACACATAGCAACAACCACGTCAGCGCTTACTGGTGACAAGGCACGTACCTCCTGCCTCCGCCCAGACACCTCCCCTTTAGTTAATCGATAGTTTGAATATTGACATCATAACCAATCACTGACCTTTGGGGTCGGGCTACCTGGTAATCTGTTTGAGCCCACCCCCTCCCCTCGCAGCCGAGACCTTAAAACATCTTGCACAGAGCCAAGAGGGCACCCCTATCCTTCGACCCGTCTTCATACCAACGACCTCTTCCTGTCTGCTTGAACCTCTCTTGACCCACTTGCTATACCAAATCCCCGATAACCGCTTTGCCTTAGTCTGCAGCTAAGGTCAATCCACGTGTTCCCGGCTGGTCTGGATTCACGTGTTTCTACCCCATTTTCTATCCCTTCCGCCCTCCCATCCCGCTGGAATGTTTCCACCCCATTTTCTATCCCTTCCGTCCTCCCCATCCCGCTGGAAGCTTTAGGAGCGACGCACACGACATAGGTAAATATATATCATCCAGAAACCAACGATTTCCTGCTAATGCGATTGTGCTGATATCTACCTTATTTTCTTAAGTCCTTGTATGCTTGAGTGGTTTTATTATTATCCCTGTGTGCTTGAACGAATATACTCAGTAAAGAGATTTGTTTTAACTTCTGTTTCGTCTCTTCATTGAAACATAACGGCTTAGCCCATCCTGCGTATACACTTGATCTGAATCCCGATTATTAAACTGTTCCAATTGTCTCTCCTAAAGAGCAATTCGGCTAACAGATCCCTTCTCCTTCAGTCCAATTCCCAAGTGATTTGAACTTCTTCCTACTTGTTACTACATTCTCTTACTTCCTATCAGCCCTGTCCTTTCCTCTCTATTGTGGTATTTTAGATGAAAAAGACTTTTGTCTACTGTTGCTCCCACAAATTTGCTACATGAGAAAATAGTTTCATATTCCTATCCTTTCAGATTTTAATGAGAGCCTCTAGTTCATTTGAGGTACTTGAACTCATATATAATGTGTCCTTGCAGAACTGTGTTGACATTGATGATGTTAGAATATCTGTCTTTTTGGAATTTCTCTGTTTCTTGGTTCAGTTAAATTATTACAATGATAGTATGAGTTGGTTCAATAAGTTATCCTAAGAAGAAGTGCCACTTTACTTGGTCTATTTGTGAATGCTGCAATTATTGAAGCATAGTTATACATCCATGTGTACATCATACACAGCTTTCATTTGGCTAACTTACTCAGTACTGCAATCAGTGTCCCCAAGTTGCTGTATATGATTGGCAATCCTAGATAGTAGGAAAGATTTGAGGCCACATCAATGCATATCAGCCTGTATCAGCATGTGTAACAGCATGTGTGCCGCAACAGGGCCAATAGTGGCTCCTTGGAGCTGCTTCAGGTTGGGAAAACTGTGTGTGTTGGGGGACACTTAAACTGCCATCTTGGGCTGCTGTCCCTATTAGAGCTGAAAACTGAATTAAAGAACAAACAATGAGAGCTCTGTTCACATTAATTCTGCATCCCATTTGATTTGGCCATACTTTTAGGTTGGATATGAAGTTGCAGTTAAATCATGCAGGGTGAATACCACCAGTGATAGAAGACCTGCTGTATTTCAATTATCTGTTCAGCAGTTTTTGACATAATTCCCAATTCATTTTATCTGTTGTCACTAGCACATATGATTACTAAGAAGAAACTAATAAGGATGGTAATAGTTTTTAGGCCCCCCGAATAAGTTGGCTGAAAAGCAATTGTAGCATTTTGTTGCTTATTTTCTTATCAAAATGTCTTGTCAGAAGACCAAGTGTAATAATTTTCAAAAGCTACAGAAAGACATATCCCTGAAGTCTGTCTTGACAATCATACTGACATGCAGTCTGATCTTGTGCATGTTTTCTTTGATGTAAGTAACAGGGATGAGCACGAACCAAACCATGAAGCAAAATTCATCATGAATTTTGCCCTGTTTGTAGTTCACAAACAGAAGTTAGTGATGGGTCTACCATCATGAACTTCCACAAACGTTTAAAGCAGTTTGTGATGGTTTGTGGTGGTTCATGGATGGTGCATAAAGCAGGGGTTTAAAGGAACTCAAAGTCCTTTTAAACCCTTGCTTTCTGTTCCCTGCAAAAGCCACAAAAACAGCTGAGTGGTGGGGAGGTGTTCCCCGCTACTCAGCTGAGCCACAAATTCTTGTGCAGTCCCTTTAAACAGCTGTTTCTTGGGTTGTCTTCTGCAGTCCCTTTAAGTCATCACAAGACTTAAGCAAGATATGGAAAAATAGAAGAATTTAAAATTTTCAATGATGGGAAGAATGGCTATTATAAAAATGAATATTTTACCCAGGTAGATGTTTTTATTTCAAAATATACCAATATTGCTGGAAAAAATGTGGGAAGACTGGAGATTTTCTACACTGTTGGTGGTCATGTCCCTCATCACAACAGTTCTGGACACAAATTATACAACAAATTCACAAAATCACGGGAATCATCTTACCTTTTCTACTAGAAATGGTCCTGTTGGATGTTATCCCAGATACCTGCAAAAGAAAAGACACTAGAACGTTAATAGCAACATTATTAGCAATCGCATGAATAACATTAGCCCAGTACTGGAAAAACAAAAATCTACCTACTCTCCATTGTTGGCAAAACAAAGTCTGGGAACACTTTATCTATGGTAAAATTGTCTCTTACACAAAATTTTTTCAAACAATTTGGTTCCCAGCAGTGACTTATCTCGCAGAAGAAGGAGTGATTTCAAATAACTCTTATTACAAAGATCGGTTATAGTTTTAATAAGGGCTATTAAAGGTTGAAATGTTGGTTAATACACGGTGTTAATATGTGTTATGAATGTACTGTTGAATATGTTGTTCAAAATAAATAAACACTTATGAAAGAAAAAAAGATTGTTTAAAGAGATGGATAAAATTACAACAAGGTTTATCTGGCAAGGGAAGAGAGCACGTATAAGATTAAAGATGTTACAAGAGGCGAAGGAAAAAGGAGGCTTTGCAGTTCTGAATTGGATGTTATACTATAGAGCTGCGGCATTGACTTGGATTAAATAATGGATCACTATGGAAGATAAAAGATTATTAAAATTGGAAGGACATGACTTATTGATGGGCAGGAAT
>NW_015166607.1:22121-36677 GCF_001447785.1 Gekko japonicus | reverse complement strand
AAAAACACAAACTAAACAGGAATATATTAATAAACTTTTAGAAGTGGCGGAAATAGATAAATTAACCATGGAATGAGAGGCACGAAGAAATGGACATTTCAGAAAACCTGGAAGAGACTATATGATTGGTATAATGTGAATGGAGTTAAAGATTAAGCTGATATGGCAGAAATAATATTTGAGGATGTAGTAATGTATAATAATGGAATTAGAGAATACTAACAAATATTAGAGAATAATGAAGCGATGGGTGTAGTAACAAACTGTAATAAGTCTCTTGGTTTATATGTTGTTTGTTGTAGTTGTTGATGTCTGTGTTTAGGAATATAAGAAAACAATAAAAGTGTACATTCAGATACTTAAAAAAAAAGAAACCACAGTTTAAACATTTTTTTAGAACTTACGAATTATAACAACTCATTTTTTCCTTTGTCTTCCTCAACTTATAGCCTGTTTTTGGGGCCACATCCCCCAAATTTGAGTCTGATTCTTTGCCAGAAGATGGCTCCACTCCATCTCTGCCACCCTCCTTGGGACTGTCTTTTTCTTCTTCTTCTTCCACATCTGCTGGACAACTATGAAGATGCAAGAATTCTTTTGCCTTTTCCACAGTGTCAATTTTCTCTTTTCCATTCACGAAATTAAAGATGACTCCTTCAGGCAAAATCCATCTGTAGGTAATTTGTTTCTTTTGCAAAAATAAGACCAAGTCTTTGTATTTGCGTCTTTTCCTCCTTATTTCAAATGGAATATCTTTTAAGACCTTTATCTCTTTGCCCTTAATTTTCAGGGTAACTCCATTAACCGCTTTGAGAATTTGATCTCTTCTTCTGGAGAATCTCACCATCACTTCTCCCAGCAGATTATTTTTCCTTATAAATTCTGTATACGATCTGAAGACCGTATCAATATCACTTTGCAAAGTCTCCGCTTTAATATCTGCCATTTGCCCCAAGGCGTCACAAATTATCTGTATGAGATTCTCCCTTTTTTCCTCAGGGATCCCCTAGAATCTTAGGGCATTTGCAACTGTAATAGTTGTGACTCATCTGCTTAACGTTTCTTCTCCATTGCCTGCATTTGTTTTTGTAGCTTTTTGGCATTGGTATCAACTTCTTTAAGTTCCTGTTCAGTTTGAGCTACCTTTTTGACAGTCTCGTTAATTTGGGCTTGCTGTGTGTCTAGCTTTTGAAGCGTAGTGCTTCATTTAATATCCTTTGCAGGTCTGAGTTGTGTCCTGTCTGGGCACAACACTCGCTGGGCTAGCACTTCCAGCAGACTTAGCTTTCACTATCTTTTCTTTCTCCTCTTTCCTCATTGGAGGTGCCATTTTTGAGGAATTGTTTACTTTTCAACAAAAGTTATCACAGTCTCTAAAGTTCTTCAATGCACTTGGTAAGTTCTTAAAAGTCCTTTATTTCGGTCTTTTTCACTTCCCAAGCCCGCCCCTCTGCTTAAACAGTAAAGTTCACTTATGTTTGTCTTTTTGGGGTAGAGTCCCCTCCTCCCTTGCTTCCCGCGGGGCAGCTTTCGGCTTTTTTCAATGTTCTCGCTTTAACTTAACTCACAGTTCAATGGCAACACGTTTTTCAATTCGCTTTAAGTACCAAATCGCTTGATCACACGGCGCTTGATCCAGTGTGCACTTCTAGTTCCATCAGGACACTCCATAGCAGGACCGTCGGGGCATAAATGCCCCCCCTCACTGGCAGGATCGCCGAAGGGGAAGCCTTCTAGCACCCCGTGGCTTGGAGCCCATCGCAAGGGCTCTGTGGGGGATGCGGATGATTGCACCCCCTCCTTGTCATGGGTTCTGGCGATTGTCTCCCAGAGGTCCAGGAAAAAGTGACTGTCATGGCGAGCGCTGAAATGGGAACACTTTCTTTGTCTCCTGTGCCGTTACTAGATGTGTGTGCCTTTGTAAAATTAATGTGAATAAGTATTAATATGAATTGTCTTCTAGTGAAAGAGTCTTCTTTTAAAATAAAAGTACCTCAGATATGCCTCAAACACTTCTGATGAAATGTTGTTGGGGTAATCAGAGAGAAATGATTCTTCACCCCAGAGAGGAAAACAGATGGAGTGCCTAGTATTTTATTTCTTAATCTGTAAAACCAGCAAACTCAAGGGTTGGACTTTTCATGAGAGAATGATCCTGAGTGACAAAAACAATTGTGATAGATTATTCAAGTTTAACCTTAAGTTTTTTGGGGGGCAAGCAAAAACAAAATTGTCAGGAGCCCATCGGCCATATGTAAAAATCCCTTTGGCCCCTTCTGTTTTGTTACAGATGAGAAGCTACCTTATACTATTAGTCCTCCAATGTCAGTATTGTTTATTCTGACTGGCCATTGCTCTTTTAGTCACAGAGAGAGAGGAACCTTTCCCAACACCTTCTAGCTGAGCTCATTCAGCAAAAGAAGCCAAGGATTGAACCCAAGACTCTCTGCATACAAAGCATATGATCTGTCTCTGAGTGATGTCCTTCTCCATTCCCAGTCTGCAATCAAAGAATTGCATCAAAATAAATTGCTCCAGTAGGCTACTATATTATTACAGTATGCCAAGTTCAGTGCTTCTCTTTTTTGAGAGAAGGTAGCCAATCACAGTCCACCTTGGCAGACTAATGGCCAGGGGGAAAGCTGAAGTGGAAAGACACAACCTCCATTAATTGTGTCTCAATTCCTCCTTGACTGACCATTCTGGCTTAGTATATGCCAGTTTTGAGACTGGGTCCCATTACAGCCATGCTTGAATAAGAATTATTCGAAATGCGGCATCATGCATACGGATTACGCGTTGGCTTTTTATGGCTCAGAAAATTTGATGACTTGCACTCCAATTTGGACTCTGATATTGCTTCTATGCTGGAGTAGATACATGGAAAGACTGTAGACTCTGTTTCTATTATGCTTTATTATTGCACTTTGGCCAATTGATTTATATTATATTTGCTGTTATGTTTATTTGATTTATATTATACTTGCTGTTATGCTTAATTGTTCATTATATACTTGCTTATTTGCTTGTGTGTTCATTTTTTGCCAGTGGTGTGGTTTTTTTGCTTCTTGCATTGTACACTGGCTCCCCCCCCTTTTTTTTTTGGTTGCTTCAATTTAATTTGTGTCTCAACTAGCCACTTAGTGGTACACAGTTCATGAAAACTGTGTATTTTAATAAGCTGAGTAATATGAAAATGATGTTATGACACACTCCTTGAGCAGAGGATGTTCTAAAATGAAAGATCACACAGAGTTTTCCCTGAAAATCGCATCCAGACTGGATGAAAAGTGTTTTTTGCTGTCAAATTGCAGCCAACTTATGGCAACCCTGTAGGGTTTTTCAAGATAAGAGACATTCAGAGGTGATTTGCCATTGTCTGCTTCTGCATCATGACCCTGGAATTCTTTGGAGGTCTCCCATCCAAATATTGACCATCGCCAACCCGGCTTAGCTTCTGATGAGATCAGGCTAGCCTAGGCTATCCAGGTCAGGGCACAAAAAAATTGCAGGTTGAAATATTTCTTGCCACTGGGAAATGAAAATATAATTAAAATAAACAAAATTAAGTAGAATTAATTATGATATGAAGTCAAAATAAAAAAAAAATGGTATTATTGTAAAAATGTAAAAATATATATTGACTGGATGTTGATGCTGCCCCTTGTGGGCACTTGGGAGAACCGGGTTTGATTCCCCCCTCCTCCACTTGCACCTGCTGATGTGACCTTGGGTCAGTCACAAGCTCTGGCACAGCTGTCCTTGAAAAAGAGCAGTTTGTGTCAGAGTTCACTCAGCCCCACCCACATCACAGGGTGTTTGTTGTGGGGAGGGGAAGGGGAAGGAATTTGTAAGCCACTCTGAGGCTCCAAGTGAAGGGCGGGGTATAAATCCAATCTCTTCTTCTTTCTTCTTCTTTCTTCTTCTTTCTTCTTCTTTCTTCTTCCTTCTTCTTCCTTCCTTCTCCTTCTTCTTTGTTTTACCTGGCCATGAGGAATCCTGCACATATATATTACAGACTTTCCTCTGTGAATTAACCAATAAACCTCTCATAGTAGTGCCAGTTGCCAACTTAGTTGTCTGTGTGTTTGTGCTGGAAATGTTTCTTATATTTATTTATTGATAATGGGCTAGATTCTATGAACATGACCTCCACCAGCCACCTGGGAACTAAGTGTCAAAGGTTGAGGACCCAAGCTATGCAAATTGGGTAGCTGTATTTCAATATTTTTGGAGCCTCTTGAGCCAATGGAAGTGCCTCTGTCAGAACTGTCAATAGGGTAATGCTGTGAACGTCATTAAAATTCCAGAATTCTTTCCTTCATAATATTTGAATGACAATAATGTTCCAGTTCAGACTAGTTAAAATACCTTTGCAGAAGAACAGGGTTATTTGGTTTGGATTTGGATTAGTTTATATCTGAATGTACATCCCTAGTTGACTTGTTAATTTGGAGAATAATTATTCATTTATTATTTACAAAACTTATATTCCACCTTTCTGCCCTTAAAAAGGCTGCTAAGGTAGCTGGCAATCTAAAACACACAAGATAAAATTACATTATAAAACCACTAAAATCCACCCTCCTTCCAAACATAGATCATTAAAACAATTTTTAAAAGAGTTAAAAATAAAAGTTAAAATGCATATAAAAGTTGTACTACATAAAAACCTCAAGAATTTGGAAGGAGGGATCACTGAGAGAATGCCAAATGAAACAAAAAAGTCTTCACCCAGAAGACACCAACTGAAGGAGACAGATGAATCTACTTGGGAATAAAGTGTGAGACTTTTGGTGCCATGACCAAGAAGGCCCTCTTGCGAGTTGCCAACCATCTAATCTCAGGAGGTGGGGGCATCCAAAGCAGGGCCTCTGAAAATGACCACAATGGTCATCTTTACACATTTCAGCTCTAAATTTTTCATGAATGTTTCTTTTTTTACAGACTTCCTTGAAATTTCTAGGATTTTGTAGGTTTCATCAAGCATATAGTGTCTGGATTCTGGCTCTCAGAACTCTGAGCATCAATGGCTGTTTGGGGTGCTGATTTGGTGGAGAAATCAGTGATAGATAAAGCCTGTTCCCAGTCTTCTTCTTATTGTTGATACTTTTGTTGTCTCACCAGGTTAGGGTAATTTCAGGGAAAATAGCCCCTCCTTCAGAAGTGTGTTACTGAGCAACAGGCCAGGACAGGCCATAGTCAGTGGTGGGGCACTGAGGGTGGCACCCCCATCAAATTTGCAGCACCCCTTGCCCTCTCTTCACCACACTTGTTTTCATCCTCCCCCTTGGTGAGGAAAAGTTGCATAGCCATGCAAGGGGAGGGGGCAACAGAGCTGAGGGGGAGGGCAGCAGCAGTTGGAAAAGAAGGCAGTGAGCATGGAGCCAGTGATGGGGGACCAGTGAAGAGGAAGAGCTGAGCCAACTCCATGCTGCCACCATCATTACTCTGCACTCAGGAGTTAATGACTTTCAGCCTCCTCCCGCTGAAGGCAAACCTGCCCCCCTGTGTTTCCTGGCTGGCACTTTTTTCCCTGGGTTGGGTGTTCTGAAGGAGAGGTGAGGGGGGAGGGAATTAAAAGAATGGAGTGGCTGATGGAAAAAGAGCTCTGGTGGAGGAGGAATAATAGATCCCTGACCCCCACCCCTCGTGCCTGGCCTTCACATGTCCTGTCAGGGCACTACAATCTGGCCTGTAGATTAACTCATTTAATTTAATTCAATTCAATTAGCATTGCCCTCCCGGTGCCCCAGCGCCCACTCCCCCCAAAAACTCCTGGCTATGAGACTGGGCCAGGGTAACACAAAATAATACTACCTCTTTCAGTGCTTTCACCCTCTCCTCCAGCTTCTTCAAAGCTTCACTTACAAGGATCAAAACAATTTAGAAATTAGCTTATCTGTCAAGCCTTTTCTTCTTCTGCTGACTATCCAGATAGGCATAGGGTGCAGGTTAATGCTCAGCATATACCATATATGAGGACGTGTTCTGCTGATAAGATTGGACTGACACAGATGTGTGTTATTCGGAGTCCTACCTGTCACTCTTCTTGAGTCACTGTGGACCTTTGGCACTTTTAAATTACCTGTGATGGATGAAAACACTATTGGAGGGCAAATGGCTATCATTTTACTCTGAGATGTTGGAAACCCATTTGTTTGGCTATCAGATAAGCTTGGGAGTGCTTTCTTGCATCAGCTGTGCTCACAGAAGCAAATGAAAGAAAGACATAAACCTAAATTTTCTAAAAGTCAATGATCTCAACCATGGAATTACTATTTCTATGTGGATAATGTAAACCTAATTAAAGTGTGTCAATATAACATTGATTTCCATTTAACAAATTAATTAATTATTCAACTAAAATTGTTATTGCCACGTTTCAATACAGGTGATATTTTGAGTAGCTTAAGAAAGATAGCATATACAAATACTCTTACAAATAAACTAAGCATTTTAATTTACATTGTGCACAACAAGCACTGACTATATAACAACACATATGATTCTTTATTAAATATCCACATTTAAAATTTTCCTTAAATGACCTGAGGACTCATACCAATTGACGGTATAATGGTTTTCAGCTTTACTGTCCAAATAATATGACTGCAATGTTAGAAATAGATGCAACAAACATGAAGTTGAGCAAACTTCAGAAGATGGCGGAAAACCAGAAGGCCTGGCGTGATCTGGTCCATGGGGTCGCGAAGAGTTGGACTCGACTGTGCGACTGAACAACAACAAATGTTAGAAACCTAATATATCCCATTTCCATTTTTCATTCTACCATATGTATTGTTGATAAAAGAACATAAGAATAGAATCCTTGGGAGGCAGTTGAGATCTGTAAATTGAAATCTAAAGTATTCTACTAAATGAACTGATACTTAATTTATAATTAAAAACTATTCAATGCTGAATAGTTTTAATTACAAAAACTTGTCATTTAGCACAAGTGATTAGTAAGCTTCCCCAGGCTCAGTTTGGAATGGGCCCACTTAAAATACACTAATTTGGGCTTAATTATGATTGGTCCCATATTTATTTGTTTGGAACTTGGCCACATTCTAAGCTCTAGTTTTCATCAGCATCCCAATGATTTCATCATGAATGAAAGGAGACCTGAAGCCTCCCCTCCCCATACCCTTTCAAGACCATCCCCATTGTCCCCTTCTCTTTTCCCAAACTTTTCTAGTGGCAAAGACATGATCTGTGTCTCCAATCTTGATTATGCCATAGGTCATACCCTGGAACACTGGAATAACTGTGCTCACCAGAATAGCTAAGAATTGTAGTTTCCATAATAAAGATCCAGAATCCTCAAGTAACTACAACTCAGGCACCTGAGATGCTGCTATATTCATAAAGATCAAGAAACCCTGAGAAGCTATAAGACCTGCCAAAGCCAGCATCCACAATGTTCCTGCATTGTGGGTTTTATAATATAACAAGAGGGGGACCCGCGATACTCGCGGGGGGGGAGAAAAGCTCCGTCTCCTCCATCCCCCCTCGATCTCCCCGAGGCGGAGGCGGCGAAGCCGGTCCTATGCCCGCCCACCTGCCAGCTTCAAGGAGGAGGCGACGGCGGCGAAGCCGGTCCTCCCCCCCTCCCACCCGCCCGGCCAGCCGGCCGGCTCAGAGGAGGAGGCGGCGGTGGCGGCGGCGAGGCCGGTCCTATGCCCACCCGCCGGCTCCTAGGAGGAGGAGGAGGCGGCGCAGCATGCGCAGGGGATGCTCTGTCACTTTCGGGGGGATTTAAACATCCCCCCTAATTTTTTTTCAACTTTTTTATTTTTGTGCACACGTGGGGACTGGCCCACATGTGCACAAACCTCCCCCGCCCCCCCAGCTGCCCCCGGAGCACTGATTTAGCGATCCGCACTCCGGGGGCAACTTGGCTATTAGATATATAGATGGGGTTTTAGTTTATTATGGATTATTTTAACTTTGAGATGTAAACTAGCTTGAGCCACAAGGGAAAGTCAGGGTATAATACAATAAATAACTAATGGAAAATGTAATAGGAATGGGCACAAACTGGCTCATGAACTAAAGCTCATGATGAATTTTGACTGGTTCGTGGTTCACGAGGGGAAGTTCATGGCAGGTAAACTGTCATGAATTTTCCACAAACTTTCAAGCTGTTTGCAGTGGTTCGTGAACAGATAAATTTCCAGATAGACTGTCTCTGCTTAATCTAAATGTTTAACAAACATCAAAGGAACAGGGAGGTGGAACTTGGAGGGCATGTAGAGGGGCATCTGG
The DNA here is from genome assembly GCF_001447785.1 of Gekko japonicus. Lineage (NCBI taxonomy): Eukaryota > Metazoa > Chordata > Lepidosauria > Squamata > Gekkonidae > Gekko > Gekko japonicus. The sequence goes on along the minus strand of NW_015166607.1, from coordinate 28,406 downwards.
AGGAGGTCCCCTGCAACTTTGATGTCTCTAGCTTGCACAGGATCTGTTCTATACACTCCTGAACCTCCCGAACCTGTGCCTGTCATTTCTCAGAAAGCACTTTCCTAGGTCACCTGTTTTGGGGGGATGTAACTCAAACCTCATAAATCCAATCCTAACCAAACTTGGAGAGTAGGTAAAGGAGTGTCTGCTGAACATCCACTGCAAGTTCGGTGTCTCTAGCTTGCCAAGGGGCTTTCTACCACATCACAAACCTTGTTTGTTGGCTAAAAGTTCATGACGGTTCACAGTTTGCAAACCCAGCACGCCATGACCAATGAACCAAACCAAATTTTCCTGGTTTCTGCCCATCCCTATATGCAATAGCAGACCTTTTCACAACAGTTGCTACTGAAAGGGTTAGTGATTTGTGTCTATGGATAGGATGAAACTAATTGGCAGCTGCCTTTGAACTTTGGAGAGAACTGGGATATATTTGTAATTAGGCTAGAAGTTCTGAATTGGGGAAGTTCATACTTCAAGATAGTTCAAGATGGAGAAGCTCTATACACAGTCAGTAAAAACAAGACCTAGAGCTGACTGTGGCTCAGATCATGAGCTACTCATTGCAACATTCAGTCTTAAACTGAAGAAAGTTGGGAAAACCATGAGGCCATTCAGGTTTGACCTAGATCACCCTTATGAATACACAGTGGAGGTGAAGGGACTAGATTTGATAGACAGGATGCCTGAAGAACTATGGACCGAGGTTTGTGACATTGTACTGGAGGCAGCAATCAGCACCATCCCAAAGAAAAAGAAATGCAAGAAAGCAGAGGAAAGAAGGAAAGCGAAAGGCAAAGGTGAAAAAGGAAAGATATACCCAATTGAATGCAGATTTTCAGAGAACAGCAAGGAGAGATGAGGCTTTCCTGAATCAACAATGCAGAGTAATAAACAATAGAATGGGACAGACTAGAGATCTCTTAAAGAAAATTGGAGAGATCAAGGGAAGTTCCATGCAAAGCTGGCCATGATAAAGGACAAAAATGGTAGGGACCTAACAGAAGCAGAAGAGATTATGAAGAGATGGCGAGAATACACAGAAGAACTGTACAAGAGAGACCTCAATGTCCTTGACAACCACGATGGTGTGATCACTGACCTCCAGCCAGACATCCTGGAGTGTAAAGTCAAATGGACCTTAGAAAGCATTACTAGCAACAAAGGTAGTAGAGGTGATGGTGTCCCAGCTGAGCTATTCAAAGACTTAAAAGATGATGCTGATAAAGTGCTGCACTCCATATGCCAGCAAATTTGGAAAACACAACAGTGGACGCAGGATAGGAAAAGGTCAGTTTACATTCCAATCCCAAAGAAGGGCAATGCCAAGGAATGTTCAAACTATTACGCGATTGCACTCATTTCACATATAAGTAATAATGCTAGCAAGGTCATTCTCAAGATCCTACAAGCTAGGCCTCAGCAGTATGTGGATAGAGAACTGCCAGAAGTACAAGCTGGGTTTTGAAGAGGCAGAGGAATGAGAGATCAAATTGCCAACATTCGCTGGATTATGAAGAAAGCAAGGGATTACCAAAAAACCATCTACTTCTGCTTCATTGACTACGCTAAAGCCTTTGATTGTGTGGAGTACCAGACCACCTCACATGTCTCCTGAGAAACCTGTATAAGGGTCAAAAATGACAGAACCAGATATGGGACAGCTGATTGGTTTAGCATAGGAAAAGGAATACGACAAGGATGTATACTGTCACCCTGCTTATTTAATTTATATGCAGAGTACATAATGTGAAATGCCGGCCTAGATGAATCACAAGCGAGAATTAAGATTGCTGGGAAAAACATCAACAACCTCAGATATGCAGACGATACCACTCTAATGGCAGAAGGTGAAGAGGACCTAAAGAGCCTCTTGCTCATGGTGAAAGAGGAGAGTGCAAAAGTTGGCTCAATTCAACTAACTTTATTGGCATTGAACAAAAGTTGGCTTGAAACTCAACATCAAAAAAACCTAAGATCATGGCATATGGCCCCATCACTCCTCGGCAAATGAAAGGGGAAGTCATGGAAGCAGTGACAGACTTCACATTCCTGGGATCCAAGATCACTGCAGATGGTGACTGCACCCATGAAATTAAAAGACGCCTGCTCCTTGGGAGGAAAGCTATGGCAAACCTAGACAGCATAATAAAAAGTAGAGACATCACCCTGACAACAAAAGTTTGTATGGTCAAAGCAATGGCATTCCCAGTAGTAATGTATAGCTGCAAGAATTGGACCACAAGGAAAAACGAGCACCAAAGAATATATGTTTTCAAATTATGGTACTGGAGAAGACTCTTGAGAGTCCCTTGGACTGCAAGGAGATCGAATCAGACAATCCTAAAGGAAATCAATCCTGACTGTTTCCTGGAAGGCTAGATGCGGAAGCTGAAGCTCAAATACTTTGGCCACGGAATGAGAAGGGAGCACTCACTGGAGAAGACCCTGATGCTGGGAAAGACTGAAAGTAAAAGAAGAAGGGGATGGCAAAGGATGAGATGGTTAATCAGTGTTATTGATGTAACAAACATGAAATTAAGTAAACTCCGGAGCTCGACGGAGAACAGGAGGGTCTGGCGTGATGTGGTCCATGGGGTTGCAAAGAGTTGGACTTGACTGTGTGACTGAACAACATACTTCAACATCCCTAAATTCCAGTTTGTATCTGTATCTGTATCACTAATTAGCACAACGATTCAAGGCAAAAAGAGAAGACTACCTATCAATGGGCAATTGCCACTTTAGTCTCCATGAAGAGGATCCAGAAAAACAACAGCAACGTAAAACTAAAACCCTTAGTTCAAGACAGTTTGCAGGGTGTTCTCCATCTTGCAAAAGGTCTGTAAGCTGCAGAAAGTATATGCAGATCATAAAAGAGCTTCTCCATTTAAGCAGATTCCCCAGTGGTCTCCACATTCATTGGCACATTTGAACAATGGGATACTTCCTGCTGGGTGGAGGTCAGAACAAGTTCACAGAGACATCATTCCCCCTGGCTCCTCTTGGGGGCAGTGAGAATGGGGTGCTGTAGAAAGACCACTTAGCCTCCTCAGGGACTTTCAGGTTTTGAAGTACTAATGCCTCCTTATTTTCCAACAGTGCATCCCGCAGACTTGAAACTCTTTCCTATTGGTCCAGAGCAATGAGACAAGTCCACAGAGGGGTCACACAACAGCATTAGAGACCTCTCAAATATTGTATGGGTCAGGTGTCATCTCCTCATACATGAGGTAGAAGCTTCAGGGCACAGGGAGATAGGCATCAGGTTTTCTTTAATTTTGACACTGTAATAATTGATTGGGATACATTGAAATAAGATATCATTATACATTTTATTCAGTTCTTTGTCATCTGCATGTCTAGATGCAATTTATACAAAGGTACAGGTACTCTTTTTTCTCAGCTAGGGCAAAAACAGCTTAGAGCAGAATTTTCATTGGAAAAGTGAAGGAAAGGAGAAGACATCTTTCTCTCACACACACCTAGGCTAATTTTCTATTAACAACCACCCTGAGAAGAATCACCAACAGAGTCATCCTAAACTGGTCTACTCTGGCAGATTGTAAAGAGAGAGGCAATGATCATGATTTTTGATCGAACAGTGCAGACAAAATGCTCACTGACATCATGGACACATACAATGCAATCCTAAACTAAGTTACACCCTTCTAAATTCCATTGACTTCAATGGTTTTAGAAAGGTATAATTCCTCCATCAGAATTCAATGGACCAAAACTTTGACTGAAGCATGATTAATAATAATCTCTAGATGAAAAATGAGGGACAGAAAGATAAAAGATATCATTCTGGCTTTTTATTATTAAGATAATTTAACCCTCTAGAGATCTGTGTTAACTCATGTGACACGATGGAACCTCATATGTTTTGTAATAGAAATCCACTTCAAGCTGCCTGTAGTGGAAGCAAAGTTTTCTTTTGAAGAAATGGTTCTGTAACTGCACACAGAGGGGTTTTCTTACATTTTAAAAAAATTCCAAAAATGGCCACTGCTAAAAACAAAAACCATAGAGATCTAAGATGGGCTCCTTGTCTTTTCTATTTGCACAACGCATCTAGTTTTGTCTGCTTTATTGATACATGCTTACAGTAGTAAGTTAGACAATGTTGACCTTAATTTTTTGCTTCCTTGAGAAAGCCAAACATTCATTTCATATACTTTTTAAAAAAGCTTATTTTATTCCACAATGCACAATGCAGACACAACACACAATGCAGACATAAAATAAATGCAGCACTTAAAGATTTATGTCAAATTAAGACACATTGTTACAGCGCTTTAAATACACGGTTGTGTGGTTTGAACATGTTTACTGTTCTAATACATAATTGTTGAGAAATATTAAATAAATACTGTGAAGTCATAAACTGGGATACTATAGATTTTTGCAAAAATACAATTAATACTATATTTACAGTGATTGTAATCTCCATCAGACTGCCTTAAAGTTTTGCTTCTAGTGCAAAGTACAGGCCATGTTGAGCAGAGCTGCAGCAACGAACCTGGCAGCTGTATAGCTGTTTCTATAGGCTCTGTTGCTTTGTATGATTTATACGAAAAGCAGGTTGGCATGGTGGCTGGAAGCATCTTTTATCAGCTGCTTCTGATTCGCCAACTTTCTTGTTACCAAGACAGCTGATCTGACAATGGTGATTCATGCTTCTGTAATTTCACAGCTGGTTGATTGCAACATGCTCTATGGGGGCTGTCCTTGAAGACAACATGTAATCTGCAGCTCACCCAGAATGCAGCAGCCCAAGTATTGTCAGGGGCTAGCTGTTGGGAACGTATGCTGAAACAGCTACATTGCTTGCCAGTCTGTTTCCAAGTTCAACTCAAGGTGCATGTTATGACATTTAAAGCCCTTCACAACCTGAGACCCACATACTCAAAGGACCATCTCCTTCTGCATGACACTGTGTGCTAACTGTGGTAGGCAGCCATTTGTGAGCTATCCCACTAATTAGGGTGGCGCATCTGGCATTGACTAGAGCTCAGGCCTGTTCCATCATGGCTCCAGCTCTGTTGAATGAGCTCCCTGAAGAGGTGAGGGGGGGTCCCCTCCTTGGAGATCTTCAGGAGACGCTGCAAGGCTTGTTTGCAGCCATTTGTTGGCCATCCCACCACTCGCCTATTCTGCTCTTAGCAGAGCTGTATCTAGCTAATTTTGCACCCACGACAAGATTACAAAACTGTGCCCTGCTATACTTTCATAGTAGTTATTTTGGTAAAAAGTTAAATATGTAAACAACAACAACAAGCATAATCTTTCTATAATATAATTCTGTTTTGGTCATGGACTCTCCTGAACATTCCACACATCTCCCAAATCAGTTCGCTCCATGATCTGTCACTCAGAAGCTATCCCTATCCACAGGCTGCATTGCCTGAGTCTCGCCTTTAATATTCTAAACAGTCTGCTGTTCCTCTCCCCCCAATAGCCTGTCGGAACACAGAGGTCATTTGCATATGTGCCCTGATTGGCCTTTGCCTCTAACATTCTAAATAGTTTGTGGCTGTTGGAAGTCACTGAATGTGTCCTGAAGTAAAATTCATATCCCAGTCTTCCCTTAAACGGTCACTGGAGTTCCAAAATACATATTCCAATCTTCCCTTAAATGGTCACTGGAGTTGTCAAACTCCCTGTGGGACCTGGAGATCTCCCAGAAATCACCATGTTCTCCACCCACAGAACATCATTTCCCCTACAGAAAATTTCCCAGCTATTACAATGGCTGCTTTGGGCAGTGGACTCCACCAAACCCTGTCCTTCCCAGGTGCTATCCCTCAAATCTACAGATCTGGCCCTTCCCTTAGTATTGCCAGCCTCCAGGCAGCACCTGGAGATCTCCAAGATCAGTTCTCCTGGAGAGAATGGCTGCTTTGGGCAATGGACTCTATGGCATTATACCCTGCTGAGATCCCTCCACACCCCAAACCCTGCCCTCCCTAGGCTCTACCCCTCAAATCTACAGGTCTGCCCCCTCTTAGTATTGCCAGCCTCCAGGCAGCACCTGGAGATCTCCAAGATCAGTTCTCCTGGAGAGAATGGCTGCTTTGGGCAATGGACTCTATGGCATTATACCCTGCTGAGATCCCTCCACACCCCAAACCCTGCCCTCCCTAGGCTCTACCCCTCAAATCTACAGGTCTGCCCCCTCTTAGTATTGCCAGCCTCCAGGCAGCACCTGGAGATCTCCAAGATCAGTTCTCCTGGAGA
>NW_015166607.1:5736-22028 GCF_001447785.1 Gekko japonicus | reverse complement strand
CCCCCCCCAAGGACCAAGAAGACAGAGCATCACTTGCCCCAGAGCCCCTAGCTATACCTTGTGGCTAATAGCCACTGATGGACCTCTGCTCCATATGCTTATCTAATTCCCTTTTGAAGCTGTCCATGCTTGTAGCCGCCACCACTTCCTGTGGCAGTGAATTCCATGTGTTAATCACTCTTTGGGTGAAGAAGTACTTCCTTTTATCCGTTCTAACCCGACCGCTCTGCAGTTTCATGGAGTGCCCACGAGTTCTTGTATTGTGAGAAAGGGAGAAAAGTACCTCTTTCTTTACCTGCTCTTTCCCATGCATAATCTTATAAACCTCGATCATGTCACCCCTCAGTCGTCTTTTCTCCACACTCACCTGGAGTTTCCTTCTAGAGCTCATTGTATTTCTTCCCACAACAAGCCTTACTCCTAGTAATATAATTTTCATTTTAGGCATGAGATCTTCATCCACAGTCAACGAATGCATGAGTGGTTAACATACTGTTTTTTAAAATACACAAATTACAATACATCAGGTATGACCATTTTTTACAATTGTACTTATAACATTAAACAAAATTAATATGTTTTTATTTTTGATGTCTGTTTATCGCCAGGCAACCAGGAACATTAAAACATGAGCCACCTAGCACTGATGATTTGAATGCTAACCCTGTCCTGGGAACTCTATTTAAACCAGGAAGCCCTGGGCAATGAGATCAATCATTATTCAGCCTGGGATCTACCAGGTGGCTAAAATCTACTCACTCCTGCAGAATCACTCCTACTAGCTGTGCAGACATCAGGGGAAACAGTATGATGTCAGTGCATTGCAAGGGTAAATGCAAGGGTGGAGAAGTGCATCCCTGATATCAATGTCATGTAGTGATGTCATGTAGTGAAGCATAAAACAGTATATTCTGCTTCTGCTAGTCATGGCACTGGAAGTCTACACCCTGGATCTCAATGGAAATCCATACAAAGTAAAACAGCTTCTTTTAAAAGTGGAAGATCTACCCAAGTGAAGTGGACAAGAGGGAGCACAGGAACTGGAAAAATAAGTGTAAGTTAATAATTTGGCAAGGGATGATCTGTATCCTTGGTGCTTGGGGGGCGGTCAACAGTGGGAGGGCTTCTAGTGTCCTGGCCCCACTGGTGGACCTCCTGATGGCACCTGGTATTTTTGGCCACTGTGTGACAGTGTTGGACTGGATGGGTCATTGGAATGATCCAGCATTGGCTTCTCTTATGTTCTTAGAACTTGAGGAGTGGATTGCTGAAAGCATCAAGAAAAACAACAAACATTTCTTTAAATATATCCACAGGTGGAAACCAGCCAGTGAAGCAGTTGGCCCTTTAGATGACCAGAGAATAAAAGGATTGCTAAAGGAAGATGAGGAGATGGCAGAGAAGTCCAATGAATTCTTTGCATTTGTGTTCACTGTGGAAAGTGGGGACTTGTACCCATGCCACAGCCACTATTTTCAGGAAGGAAACCTGTGGACTGAGTCAAACTGGTGACTGGTGACAAGAGATAAAGTTCTAGACCTATTGGGGAAATTAAAAACCACTAAGTCTCCAGGTCCTGATGGCATACACCCAAGAGTTCTTAGGGAACTCAGATGTGAGACTGTTGATCTACTAGCCAGTATATATAACTTATTGTGAAAAGCAGCCTCTGTACCAGAAGAATGGAGAATAGCAAATGTTGCACCACTGAAGGGAACCAGGAAATTACAGGTGAGTTAGCCTAACATCTGTCTCAGGCAAATTAGTACAAACTGTAATTGGAAATAGAATTGTTAAATACATAGAAGAACAAAGCCTGGTGAGGGAAAATCAGCACAACTTCTGCAATGGGAAGTCCTACCTCACCAGCCTTTGGGAGTTCTTTGAGAACATTATATTTTTGACAAGGTACCTCACCAAACAGTCCTGTGTAAGTCATGGGATAAGAGGACACATTCTATTATGGATCAAAAACTAGTTAAACAACAGGAAGCAAAGACTGGACAGTTCTTGCAATGGAAGAAATTAAACATTGGAGTCTGACAAGGATTGATATTAGGACTGGTGCTAATTAAGTTTTTCATCAGTGATCTGGAACTGAGGAAATGCGGTGTAATGGCCAAGTTTGCAGATGACACAAAATTATTCAGGATGGTGAAAACCAAAACTAACTGTAAAGAGCTCTTGGAGGATCTCCACAAATTTGGTAAGTGATGTTTGTGGATCTGACAGAAGGGAAGCTAAAGATTAATGCTTTTGATTGGCATAAGCATGAGCACAAAGCAGATCAGAAAAATGCCACTCCTGCAGTCAGAGAAGGTCAGGAAAGAGACTTGCTTGGTTTTGTGGAGGAGTCTCTTTGGTATGAAGAGAATGCTGTCAGCCTTTCCCTAGACTATAACTCTGAAAACTTGATTGGAGCAAAATATACAATATAGTAGCCATGGTGCCAGTTCCCTGATAATTTGGATTTACTCCACAGGATGATTCTGAAGGTCCTGTATACCTTTGCTCCTCCCTTAATGAGCCAGGTATTGTCGAGGGATGTGTGCATCAGATGAAATTATGTGGTGGTTAGTCCCAGTTCACTAACAGTGCAATTCTAAGCAGATCTACTCATAATCCCACTCAAGTCTATTCAACAGGGTTTAGTCCCAGGAAAGTGTTTTAAGGTTGCAGTGTAAGTGGTTGGGCCAGACGCTAACCAAAAATGGTAGTGAAAGATGCCAACAAAGTAGAGGGAGATCAATCTTGGGGGAAGGTATTTCTGGGAGACCAGAATAGAACAAATTCATTGGTGGACTACCCATAAACTCACTGTTCAGTTACAGTAGCTCAAGCTATCATGTTGACTGGTGAAACAGCCTGTTCCCCATCATCAGCCAAAGCTGCCATATCCCTTTGTATGGTAGAAACCCAGATTCTTTTTCCATTTAGGGAAAGTGATTCATCACTTAATTAATTGAATAAGCCATGGTGTATACATTCCTTGCAGACTGTATTTGTTGCACTATTCATTGCCATACCATTTTGATAAAACTGGATCAATAGGGTTTGCATATTGCATTTAAGATAAAAAATCAGAGGGGCAAAGGGGTATAATATGAATATAAATCTTACCCAAGTCACATATTTGACCTTGTATGCTTGAAAATAAGACATCATGTACAAAATCCTAAACCCAAATAATCCTGATGGTTTTTCATGGCTGTTATACTAATTGAATTATGATTATCTTTTGTTAGGATAATTTGCTTTCTGCTGAATGGAAATAGCTGTGCCACTGGGCACCCTGCTATGAATTAACATTCAGCTACAAGGTCTCCAAACATCTGGGTGGTAGGGTTTTTTTGTTCAACAGACACTCTTCATAAATATTTAACAAATCAAATAATTAAAGAATAATATGATCTGCCAGCTGTGATGCCACCTAACAACAGTGCAGCTGCTTGTCTGGATATCTGATTGTTCCTCCTGTAGTATACAACCCCTTTCTTTAATCTCTTACAGGGGTACATACATGTAGAAACCACTAGCATTCAGAGTACAACCAGTTGCTCAAAATCCATACCAAAAATGTCACAGAGATAATTATGTTTTATTTTTTCAACTTTGTACACACACACACAGAGAGAGAGAGAGAGAGAGAGAGAGAGAGAGAGAGAGAGAGAGAGAGAGAGAGAGAGAGAGAGAGAGAGAGAGAAAAATTATTCCCTATAGTTATGCTAACAAATGTTGTCAGGGAGAAATTTAGCCTTAGCACTTTCTGCGTATTTGTATTGTAGATACCAACTGTGTTACCCTTTGCAACAAAACTTCTTGCAGCAAAAACAAGTCTCATGGCCATTTAAATATTAACAAAATATACTTTGGCATGACTTTCACAGTCAAGAAGGTATTTTGATTAATGCATGGCGACAAGGTGCATACTGAAGATGATGGTAATATATATATGTATGGAAATGAATGTGCAGTTTGGTGCTCACTTTTCATGATACCATATGAAATAATTAATCTTTGTAGTCTTAACCAACTTTGATCTCAACTCAAGCAAAATATTGACCCCATATTCCGAAATGAAGGCAATGGACACAATGCATGGGTTAAATTAGAGTTTATTCATTAGTATTTGAACTGCATAATTTATGAAACTTATTCCTCCCGTTAGAGTCCCTAAAGTGCTGCCAACTGGGTTTGCCAGCATTTGGGCAATCCATTCCTCACTCCAAGCTTGACACAGCCCCCCCAGGCACGTGAACAATGTTTGTTGGTCTTTTAGCCAAAACTGTTTTTTTAAAAAAATTCATCTATAACTAGTGGTTGCATCTTTTCTGGTTCAGATTATAAATTTTATACCAGTTTCTTGATTTCCCTATTAAGAAGCAGTTTTCTCTAAAATATATTCTGTCTATGAATACATTATAAAATGCATCTGCAGAGAACAGGGTCAGAACAAGGCCTATGAAACTGAAACAATTGAAGCAATCTTAAAATGGGGCATTTCTTATTCTGAAAACAGTTTATGGGCAAATTGCACCCTTAGCTTCTAGACGTTGGAGGAAGCAATTCTCTGTTTAAAGAGATTAGATTTGATGGACAAGTACAATCGTAAAGATGGGGAAAGTGCACTGGCAAAATAGACTTCCTGCACCACTTTATATGGAGCCCAAATGGTGACAAATGCTGTGTTTAGATAAGCTAAAACTTTGCTCCTGCAAAGTGGTCCCAGTTCTTCCCTCTCTACCGCAGACATGCATCCTGCTGGCTATTTCTTCAGTGAATTGGTGACTACTCAGGAAACAGCTTTACAGGGAATTTACTTTTAAGCTAAATATGAGTTCTGACCAGGCCTAAACACACCAAAAACTGACAATGAAAAATCTGACTCTAGTCTGTCTACAACATTTTTGAGTTGTTTAGAAGGGGGAAAAAACATTTTCACATGAGAGACTTTTAAACACACACACATACAAACACCTTTGGAGCTTTCTTGGCATATAAGGCTGAAGAAATACATTTTATATTCTAGCCAATGAAGTTTTTTCATTCAAACCAATTTAAGCCTGATTGAACCTTTGTATGTGGAAGTATTTATTTTTTCTTTAGATTACACTTCTGCTTGAAAGGTTTTAATTCATTAGAGGTCATTCTTGTCACTTTAATTAGTACAGTCAGGATGATTTTGAATGTCAGAGCTACAGCAAAGTGAAAAACTGAAATGGATGATCAAAATACAAACTTTTGTATGCAACTGTTATAGATGAGTGAATGACATTAATTCCATGGAAACAAAATTCTAGTCTGCATATTTAATGGTCTATCACATTCCTATGATCTTTTTAAAAAAAGTCTTGTCTTTCCTACAACTTGGAATTCAGAGCAGAATACATGGTTTTTTCTCCCCTTTTAATCTTCTCACTGAGGTAGTTTAGACTAAAAAAATGACAGGCCCATGACCACCCACAAAAAGAAGGCTTTGATAAAATAAATCCAAATAAGGGAACAGTGATAGAAATATTATCTTCTGTTTTGTCTCAGAGATCTGTGTTTCTTTTTTAAAAATTATGTAAGATATTTAACACATTGAACTGCAACATATAGAAGTGGTCTGGCACACAACACAACACAACATCTTCAGCAATAGTATTCCCCTTTAGCTGGTGACCAAAGTAGGCCACAGTAGCTGCAACACAAACATCTTTTGGAGAGTGAAAAAGAAAATCAGGGCTCGGAGTAGCCGCGTTTCAGCCGGCCCGTATGCCCGGGGCCTACGTAAAGCAAAATAAGTGGGCTCCACACTTTGAGATGGGATTAAAGGTAGGTCAGGAAAGGCTGAATAACACTGACCACCCTTTGAATAGACCATCATGCTTACCATTATCTCAAGAACAATTTTATAGTCCAGTGGCACCTTTAAGACCAACAAAAGTTTATTCAAGGTATGAGCTTTTGTGTGCAAGGCACACTTTTTCAAATACATTGGAATGGAAGGTGAGGTTCTAAACTTGTAGACAGGGATTTAACAGCAAATTAACATGTAACATGATGATGTTTAAGTTATGCAAAGTAAAAAAACTAAATAACAAGTTAAGGTTATCTGAAGAGTTACTTCTTTCTTGCTGCACTAGACTCAAACCTTGAAAATGTCTGTTATTCTATACTGATATTCCCAAATGTTTGGACATTTCTAATTCATATGACACAATTTTTGGCCTTTTAATTAAAAAAATGTTTTAAAAACTGTTATTCCATTTGCATCAAATAAAAATACATGGAAAAAACAAACACCCTGACAAATATAACATACAACGTTAAATCCTAGTAAAACCCTGCATAACTTAAGACCAATATTGTCCATATGTGCCATAGCTGCATTCCAATCATCTATGTCAGTAAGGTTTTTAGCTTACAAAAGGTAAGTTGACCATGCAAACATAGTCTTTAAATTTGTCCAGCCTTTCTCGTCTCTTCAGAGGATATTTCTTTTTCCTATGAAAATATATATAACACATGCAACAGAAAATGCATACAATAGAAATTCTGTGTTTTTACTTGGGATTCTTCAGACATGATTCAAGAGAAACAACTCTGGAGTAGGAAGAAATAAAATTCCAGTTCTATATGTTAAACAATCTGACATCATCTTCCAGAAGGACTTTGCCCTGGGGCAATCCCACCACATGTGAAAGAATAAAGCATCAGCTTTACCACAGAACCAATGAGCTGTGGAACAATGATATATTCTAGCCAGGTTTCTTTGGTTTATAAGTTTGACTGATTCAACATCTTAACAGTGTTCTCTCTGATACCTAAATTCACTGAAAAAGTTGATCCTTTTGAAAGTATGAATTTCCAAAGGATTTACTACAGAATATAGGGGGAAAAGGCAACCTACCAGATTCTTGGAACCAGGCAATAATCAGCTTGATACCCAGAACAAACTTTGAAGGAAATCAAATACAAAACTATAGACCAATTTCATTGTTAAATGCTAATTATAAAATATTCACAAGCATTTTAGCTGCAAGATTTAAAAAAAGTATTAGTGCAAACTATTCACCAGGATCAGGCAGCATTTCTTCCCAGAAGATATATGAGAAATAACATACGAACTATTATTAATATTATAGAATATTATGAAATGCACTCAGAAAAACAACTAGTGCTAATGCTTTTGGATGCGGAGAAAGCTTTTGACAATGTATCATGGAAATTTTTGCTACAAAAACTAGGTATATGGGACTGTGGAATAAATTTCTTAATGATGGTCAGTGCTATTTATAAAAAACAATATGCACAAGTAACTATAAATGGAGATATGATACATCAAATGGAAATTCAGAAAGGAACCAGACAAGGTTGTCCACTCTCTCCATTGTTATTTATATTTGCGTTGGAAACTTTAAATGATTTAATTAGAGAAAATGTACAAATACAAGGACTTAAACTGAAAGGGGAAGAATACAAATTGTTAGCATTCGCGGATGACTTATTGTTTATTAGGGAAAATCCCCAAGTCATAATGATACATTTATTGGAACTAATAAGAGAGTATGGTGTAGTAGCGGGACTCAAAATTAACTTAAAAACAAACAAACTGTTAACTAAAAATTGTTCTCAGGATACAATACAAGAAATCCAAAAGATATCAACTATGGAGATTGTGAAAAAAGCTAGGTACTTGGAGATTATATTGTTGGATAAGAATAGTAACTTAATAGAAGATAATTATAACAAATTATTGGGGGAAATAAAGGATTTAGCTAAATGGAAAGAACTACAACTATCTCTTATGGGGAAAATTGCAGCGATTAAGATGAACATGTTAGCAAAAAATTTATTTCTAGCCCAGAATATAGCAATGCTCAAAAGAAATAATTATTTTACAGAATTAGATAAAATAACGAAACAATTTATATGGTATCTTAAAAGAGCCAGAATAAAATTAAAATTACTACAGGAGAAAAAAGAGGAGGTTTTGGTGTCCCAAATTGAAAATTATATTATCAAGCCACCACACTCTGTTGGATTAAAAACTGGATAAACCTAGATGATTTAAGATGTTTGAAGTTGGAAGGACATGACTTATATATGGGTTGGCAGCATACATGTGGTACGGAAAGGACAAGATTCACACTAACTTTAAGAACCACATGGTAAGGGGGTCATTATTGAAAACTTGGAACTTAATCAAGCAGAGATACTACAAGAAAATACCAAAATGGGTCTCACCCATGGAAGCCTTTGTAAAACCAACACTTCTATTAGAAAAACTAGAGCAACTTATAATATATTACTAGATGAGAATAACAAACTTAAATAGGAGAATTTAATATACAGTTATCATGGTGGGAAAGTGCACATTAAAAATCTAGATATTCTAAGGATGCGACACAGGATTTTGAAGATAACAAGAATGAATTAGATAGGATCTGGCTCTCATGCAAAGATAAAATGATTCAAAAATTGTACAATTTATTAATAGATGACAATATGCAGGATGAAGTTGTTAAATCTACAATGATTGTATGGATGAAAGATATAGGACATACTATAGAAATAGATAAGTTGTCTAAAATATGGAAATCAAGCAAATATATAAAAGCCATATCTTATAAAGAAAACATCCTTAAAGTATTTCACATATGGTACTGGCCACCGGAGAAAATAGCAAAATGTTATGCAAACACTTCAAACAAGTGCTGGAAATGCAAAGTTAATGTAGGGTTGTTTTAATCACATGTGGTGGCAATGTTCAAAAATTCAAAGGTTTTGGGGGAAAATACAGAAAATAATATGGGTAATGATGAATGTATATCTCTTATTGAACCCAGAAACATACTTGTTAAATATGATGCCAGAAAATCTTAGTGATGAGGATGCCTATTTAGTGGTGTTTATACTAACATCAGCCAGAATACTTTTGGCTAAGCATTGGAAATCCGAAACAACTCCTACTAGGGAAGTAATAAGTCTAAAATTGTTAAACCTATCAGAAATGGACAAATTGAGCTTGTTGATTCAGGGAAAAGGAGAAGATTGATTTTTTAAAAGATGGTTGAGATTATATGTGGATAGATAATACTGTTAAAATTCAGACTCAAATGTAAATAATCAAGTACAGATAATGTATATCTATATGGAAAATTTATAAATAAACAGTTAAAAAAAAGAAAAAGAAAATATGAAGTTCCAATATCCACAGCATATCTTAAAGCTTTTCTCTATTTTACAACAAAGCTTTTCTCTTGATTACTATGTCAACCAAAAGCCAATTATTTTCTCAAATTCTGTCAGGTTTCTCAAAATATATCCTTTTCTTATTTGATCTGCTGATGGCTTTTTATTTGGTAAAAAGAAGCCATGGTAATACAACTTACGATCTGGTTATCTGAGGTCCTGTTTCACATGATATAACCTTATCATTACAAAAAATATATATAGTTCCATCTTCTCTTTCCCAGTTACAAAAAACCTTAACATATAACTTAAATGTTTTCATTCTTATAGCTGAAGAAAGAGGTGAAATTCATGGAGCCAGTTCTTATTTTGTCAGATGTTCAACATGGCATTAATTATCCAATTAACCTCCTTATAAAATCTATTTTTTCTCATTTTTTTTTATCCATCACAAGATATCTAAGGGTATTGTTGCAAATAACTGCTCAATCAAAGTCAAAGAAATGTCAGCATTAAACCACTTATATAGCCAGGCTTTTACATAAGGACATAAGAGAAGCTATGTTGGATTGTGCCAATGGCCCATCCAGTCCAACACGCTGTGTCACACAGTGCCCAAAACACAGGTGCCAACAGTAGGTCTACCAATGGGGGCAGAACTCCAGAAGTCATCCCACTGTTGCCCCCCCAAGCATCTAGAACACAGAGCATCACTGCCCCAGACATAGTGTTCCACCTATATCTTGTTGCTAATAGCCACTGATAGATCTCTGTTCCATATGTTTATCCTATCCCCTGTTGAAACTGTCTATGCAGCAGTGAATTCCACATGTTAGAATTTTTGGGGTAAAGAAGTACTTCCTTTTATCTGTTATAAGCCTACTATTCATTAATTTGATTGAATTTATTAATTTCTTGTACTGAGAGAAAGGGAGAAGAGTACTTTTTTTCTCTGCCTCCTCTATCCCATGCATAATTTTGTAAACCTCTGTCATGTCACCACTCAGTCATCGTTTCTCCAAGCTAAAAAGCACTAACTTCTTTAATCTTTCTTCATAGGGAAGGTGTTCCATCCCCGTAATTATTTTAGTTGCCATTTTCTGCACCTTTTCCAATGCTACGGTATCTTTTTTGAGGTGCAGTGACCAGAACAGTACATGGTATTCCAAATGAGGCCACTCCATAGATTTATACAGGGGCATTATGATACTGGCTGATTCATTTTCAATCCCCTTCCTAATAATCTTCAGCATAGCATTTGCCTTTTTTTATTTCAGTTGCACATTGAATCGACATTTTCTGGGAGTTATCTACCACAACTCCAAGATATCTCTTCTGGTCAGTTACTGCCAGTTTGGACTCCATCACCATATATTTATAGGATTTTTAGCTCCAATGTGCATTACTTTGCACTTACTCATATTGAACCTAATTTTCCATGATGACGCCCATTTGCCCAGCCTTGACAGATCCCTTTGGAGTGCCTCAGTCCTCCCCGGTTCTCACCGCCCTGAACAACATAGCGTCTCAGTCAAGCTTAGCCACTTCACTGCTTACTCCCAACTCCAAATAATTAATGAACATGTTAAGAAGCACCAGGCCTAGTACCAAGCCCTGCCACTACCCCACTGCTTACCACCTTCTATAGTGAAAATGGCCCATTTATACTAACTCTCTGTTTCTGTTAATTAATCAGTTTTTTATCCACAAGAAGACTTGTCCTTTTATCCCATGACTGCTGAGTGTACTTAGGAGCCTTTAATGAGGAACTGTAGTGGCTTCTAGGCTCCAAATATCAGATTCCAAAGGTCAGGCAAGGCAGGGTCATTCAGTCCAAGGTCAGGGGTTCAGAAGTCAAACAAGGCAGAGTTTGTGGCTTAGCATCTATTGTAAGCATTGTGTCCATGCTGAACAGCCTTTCTTGGCTGGTTTTATAGCTCCACACCTAAGGTTCATGCTTGCAACCAGTTGTTTAGAAGCAATCCTGCCACTACTCATCTTCATTATCAGCAAGCAGCTGGCATCAGGCCAGGAGGTGTGCACTTTGCCATCTTGTCATTAGCTCTGTTCTCAACCTCCGTCTGTGGTGCTCTAAGGATGTAGGTGATACCGGTGGGCTGGGTATTGCTAACTGAAGTTCACCTGCTGAATCAGGGCTGGAGGATGTTGGTGGCTCTGCACCAGCTATTGGCTGTGAATCCTGAGAAGCCTGCAGCTCATTTTCCTGCTGGTCAGCTTCTGTAAACTCAAGACTGGCTACATCAGGCTCCTCCTGTTTTTCTGTTGGCCAGCTCGCTATCGCTGAGCCCTGGCTGACTCATGACAGGAACTTTATTAAAAGCATTCTGGAAGTCTAGGTAAACAACATTTACTGGGTCACCCTTCTTCACAGGTATTTCCTGACATACAAGTGAAACAGAAGTTGAGGCTAGAAACATGCAACATACTTCATTCATGACAATAGTAAAGACCAGAGACTCTTTGTCCTTGCCTGCCTGTACATTTGACAGACAAAAGACTAGCCATTTGGTCAGTAGAAGATGCCTGAGGTGAGAGCAGAGACTTGCCCATTCTAGTCCTTATGGACTGAGCTGACAGGATAGACGTGTGGGGTTTTTTTTTTGCTTGTATGGAGGATGTTTGGCAGTACAGCCAGCCTGGAGAATCTTGAGTTGGCCTGAGTTTTCCCAGCCAAGATGTGGTTCTCCTAGACTCCCAGCAAAAGCCACTGTTTGAGCCAAGCCTGGCGTTATGAAGGCACTGCTTCTGGAGGTTCAGAGGTAATTTTGGGGTGTCTCTCTCTTGGGAAAGACCACCCTGCGTTCAGAGCCTAGGAAGCTGGTTACACCCCCCCATCTACATTATGAGGTTCATAATGGTCTCCTACTGTGATATTATTAGTATAATTGGGCCCTCCAGAATGGAATGGTCTGATTCCCCTTTTGATGATTGAAATGAATGGTATAATCCTATCAGGTTAACCTTTTCCTAGAAAGTTTTGCTCAAGGCAAGAAACATGTTTTAGTCTGAAGGCTGTGAGAATCTTCTTGCCTTGAAAGTAAATGGTTGTGCCTTTATGATCTGTTCTGAGTAAAAGGAAGTAAAAGAAAGTTGCTACAAGCCTACAGTGCTGAGTGCTATCCTAATAGACCACTCATACTCGGGACATTGCAATCTTAAGTAGAGTTACACCATTGTCTTCAACAGACTTAGAAAGGTGTAGTTCTACTTAGGATCGCTCTGTAAATAACACACCAATAGACAGCAGGGAGATACTATGTGCAATGCTCCCTCTAAGCTGTGCAGTTTTGTGAGCAAAAAATTATACTTTGTGAGCTACTGGCATTAAAGTTGTGAGCGAGCAATTTAGGTACTCCATAAATTAGTTTGCTCTGGAGCCATCCTTCCTGCGCTAAGAAAAAAATGTATGCGTGGGAAGCTAAGAAACCTTACACAAAGAAGAAGAAGAGGAGGAAGAGGAGGAAGTGGAGGAAGAAGAAGAGGAAGAAGAAGAAGAAGAGGAAGAAGAAGAGGAAGAGGAAGAAGATTGGATTTATACCCCACCCTTCACTTGGAGTCTCAGAGTGGCTTACAAACTCCTTTCCCTTCCCCTCCCCCCGACAGACACCCTGTGAGGTAGGTGGGGCTGAGAGAGCTCTGACAGAAGCTGCTCTTTTCAAGAACACCTCTGACAGAATTATGGCTTGCGCAAGGTCATCCAGCAGCTGCAAGTGGAGGAGTGGAGAATCAAACCCGGTTCTCCCAGATTAGAGTCCGCATACTTAACCACTACACCAAACTAACTCAACTAAGAGGGAACACTAACTACGTGGTGTCAAAAGTTGAGGTTTTTAGGACTCAGCAGAAAAGTTCCAGATTTCTATCCTCAATGGATAATGGAGCTTTGTCCTTTGTGGAGAATTTGGGGAAGAACTGGAGGAGATGGGTACAGAGACCGAAGCTGTACCTATCAGTTATAGAGGGTAACAAAGAGTCCGTGGACTATAAAATTCTGCTTCCCTGCACTGGAGAGAAGGCCTTATAAGTTTATAATAATATGGAAGATTAAAAAAAAAATCCTATCCACAAAACCCTAGCAAACGTTTTAATAGCATTTAAAGTCTGCTGTGAACACTAGAAGGACCTTGAGTATGAGATACCAGATTTGGTAGTTAAAGTATAATGAGGCTGTAAAGAATAAATGTTTTGTAGGCTGGGGGGGGGAATCACATGTTTGGGCCTTCTAGGGATGTTGGAGAACAAGACTGTGTTCAGAGGTACAACTGATAGAAAACTCAAGAAAAGACTTACCCTGGCACAGCTTGTGGTAGCTGCAGAACAAAAGCTCTTATGAGTTCCTAGGATTAGGTTATGGCCTCATAAGCAATAGTGCAAATAACTAAGGGAATGCAGTAAAAGTATTTGCCTACAAAAGCACTATAAGCTTCCAGCAAAATCTCTAGCACAAGCCAGTGCTCAACCAGAGAAAAGCAAGAATTGCAATAGATGTGGAAGTGTGCACAAAACCCTCACACAGGGTCAGGCCTTTGGGGGTAATCTGCCACAACGGCTGCAAAATAAATCACTTTCCAAAAATGTGCAGACCTAAAGAAGAAAATCCAGAGCTAGCAAAGAACATGACATGTTTATGGCTTCTGTGTAGCCCTCAGAGGAAATGGTCATTCTAATTGTAGTGCAGCACAGCCATCATAACCAGACTCCCAGTCACTTTAAATTGAACAGTGAAAAAGTGGGGTCACACTAGTTGTTTTTGTGGGTCCGCATATCAAGTTAAACGGAGCAATTAACATACACTGTATAGCTGGTTCTGATGAAGCTAAAAAGCCCTTTCACGTGATGTATAATGATGATCAGTCATTGCTTAGGAGAAAGTCATGGGTTGCTTCAGATCTACTTAGATGGGTCTAGGTGTTGCCTCTGACAGTACCTGAACTGAGAAATCTCACACGATATATAGAGGTTTTTGAAGGCCGTAGACTATTGTTTCTCAACTAAACAATATTTTTGAACACCCAGAGGTTTAGGTAGATTCCATATTCTGTCAACTCAGTATTCCTAAGTATTATTAAGCATCTTTGCATGAGGCAGTTTTTAAAGTCCAACACATCCTCTCTTATTTCCACAAGTTAAGGCTTAAAAAAACAACCTTATTTCTGCTTAGGTGTAGTTAAGCTTCAGGATTCTGGTTCCATGACAAGTTTGGACAACACTGAGCAGCTGCAGCCCTCTCTACCAGTTTCAATCACTCTGAAGTTTCCAGAGCTGAAAGTTTCCTTGTAGCTCTTCTTAGATCTGCAAACAATTCTCCACCTTGCCAATACATAACTGGTACAGTAGTTATCTCATTTTATATTCTGTGGTTGAGTTTTCTTGCAATGAATTGTCTTAGCAATATCTGCCACTTAAAATTCTCTCATGGAGTCTCCTTCAGGTTTGGATTCTTTGTAATCTTGCTTTTTTGTTTATTTCTGGCTCTCTATGAATCTTTTTAGACTTTTCATTAGGCTTATTCTGGTTGCAAAATCTAAAATGGAGTTATTAATCTAAAATATATCTATTTCACTTGTTTCTGAAGTGTGCTTTTATTTTAGGTTGAAGTCTGACAAGGACCATCATTAAGTGTCAGTTGTTTTTCTAAATCCTTGAGTCTTCATGTGAACATTTTAATAGGGTTATTCCTGCTGTCTTAATTAAGCTTCCTTTCCAGCTGGAGATTTTCTGATCTCATTGTTTGTGGGTGGTGAAGAAAATTCCTTCTATTGATAAGATACCAGTCTTAATTTTTTCTCTTTGTCTAATTAATCCTTCGCTCTTTATAATGGAATTAATAGATGGCACAAAGGGATATTAATATGCTGTGATTTTGCCACACTGGAAATGGTTTTTTGAGCATGGCAAATTCTCTTAAGGATTTATTGAGTTTGAATATGCCTTTGCTTTGTCAGTTAGGCTGGAAGAAAAATGAACAATCCTGCTGGATTGTAGAGAAGATTCTTCTAAGTTTTAAAATATGTCTGAGTTTCCTAAAGCTAATTTGAAGGAGAAGAAATGCTCAGCATGATTACAGAACATTTCTCCAAAGTATTTAAATTTTTCTTTTCATTTTCTTAACTAAGGCCCTGGTCACACGGGCCAGATAATGCAGGGGGGGAGGTGTGGCTATTCGCCCCAGAGCAAAATAAAGCGCGGTAGCCCAATCACACAGTTTCCCGAGTCTCCATGTTAGCTGGCGATCACACGGTGATGGTGCAGTGTGGCAAAGAAGTGGCACGGCATGATCACACAAGAGTTTCGTGTTTGTGCACATGCACAGTTCTGCGGAGCAGCAATGCTTTCAGTTTCATGTTTGTGCGCATGCGCTTACGAAAAACATTCGGTTTGCGATGGGATGTGGACGGGCACTGGATGCCAGACGCCCACCTGTGCCGTGTGTTTTCCGGATATTAGTGCGCTTTCCTTGGTACTTTTTAAGTCCACATCTTCAACAGGATGCCACGGGTTGGCCACAGGTGCGCTACGCTTCTCAGATGTTTCGGTGTGATCATGCCCCAAAAATCCACCCAACATTCGTGTCTTTTGCGCGGCAAATTGTCTGTGTGACCGGGGCCTAAGTAACTTACAAAAACAATGACATAATACTTCCTAGGATGTTCAGTTTCCTACTTAGGTTGAAAAATTACTGCATCAGTTTCCTACTTAGGTTGAAAAATTACTGCACACTAATTAACTCAAATCTGAATGTCATGTAAACTGAACTCTAGCTTTGTTTGAGCCCATCTATATATCTAATAGCGAAAGGCGCCCCCTGCATGCAGATACCTAAATCCGCGCATCGGGGGCACCTGGGGGGGAGGGAGATTTTTGTGCACACTTGGGGCAGTCCCCAGGTGTGCACAAAAATCTAAAGACACGGAAAAAATACCGGGGGGATACTTAAATCCCCCCAAAAGTGACAGAGCGTCCCCTGCGCATGCGCAGGGAACGCTCTGCGAACTCCCTCACCACCACCGCTGCTTCAAAGCTGGGGGGGAAGCAGCAGTGAGGCCCGAGCAGCAAGTCGCTCGGCCCTCGCTTTGGAGGCGGCAGGGGGG
>NW_015166607.1:0-2908 GCF_001447785.1 Gekko japonicus | reverse complement strand
GCGGCAGCTAGGCTGCTGATGGGCCTCCCCAGGTGGGAGCACATCAAGCCTGGGTTGAAGGCACTGCACTGGCTGCCAATAGCATACCGAGTCCGCTTCAAAGTGCTGGTACTCACCTTTAAAGCCCTATATGGCCTGGGTCCGACCTACCTGAGGGACCGCCTTTCCCCGTATATACCCCCAAGAGCACTTCGGTCAGGGACCCAGAACCGTTTGGTGGTTCCGGGCCCCAGGGAAGTACATTATGCTGCAACAAGGACCAGATCCTTTTCGGTGGCGGCCCCTATCTGGTGGAATGAGCTCCCGGAGGAGATCAGGGCCCTGCGGGATCTTATGCAGTTCCGCAGGGCCTGCAAGACGGAGCTCTTCCACCAGGCGTTTATGTAGGGGCCGCCGCCTCACCACCACCACCAACGGTGGAAGACCATCAAGATTGGGAGTGTCCTTGATACCATGGCGACAGGATGACATACGCGGCAGCAAGATCAGTTGCTTGATTTGGATGATCTTATGGATGAACAACTTTGACCATCTTGGAAGAAAAAGCACTTTATTGTTAAAAGCACTTTGTTGTTATTAGTATGTAGTGGTTTTATTTTTATGATTTTATTGGATTGTATTGGTTTTATGTATGGGCTTATGCCCCTGTAAGCCGCCCTGAGCCCGCTTGCGGGGAGGGCGGGGTAAAAAATGTCTAAAATAAATAAATAAATAAATAAATATTTAAAGGATTATCTCAAATTTATTATTGTTCTTTATACATTCAACATTGCAGGGTCTAAAATATATATTAAAGTTTCATTTTGATTACTGGATCATATGCTCACACTGCTAATTGTTCTTAGATTTGAGATGTCAGTTATACTTTGTAATTTTTCTTAGATGACATGCTGGTAGCTTGATAGTTTTATTGCCAGATTCATTATTGCTTCTCTCTTGCCTAATCAGGCATATTGTGCTCTGCTATCATAGATGTTATTAAGACCATATTTCACCTTATAAAGTGCTTATGCCCCCCATCACATGGTTGGTTTCTATGACTCTTTTAAGCTTGGTTTTAGGTTGGGTTTTTTATACATAAAAATCCTTTTAAAATAACCCTATGAGTTTTTCACTTTCAGGAAAGATATTTGATCTTAACACCTTCAGAATATTTTCCCACTTTCCCAGAGGCCTCTGTATGTTTGAACTGAATCTGAATTTAACAGAGAACTGGAGTTTGGTCTACTGTCGCCCATGTGGTGGAAATGTTTCTCCCCCTGCTAGTACCAGGAGTTCATTCTCAAGCTATTTGATCTTGCTTGACAGATATCCAAATTTATAATCAAATCTGCTGCTGTACCACCAGTGTTTGCTAAGATCTATTTGCCAAGAAATGGCTCCTTCAAGCAATGCTTTGTTTTTCCCATGTGGAAGTCTATTTTGATGTGCTGATAAGTCAAATGGAATATAGGGTAACCTTAGTAAGTGGAGTAGAGTATTTTCAAAAGTATCCTGTTCTTTAACAGCCTGATTTTTTTCAGTGACTGCAATCCTGCAAATACTGCATCAAAACTCTTATACAAAAATCCAAAGTGTTCTAGAAAAGAATGCCCTTTCATTTATTCTGCCATCCTGCCAAACAATGAAAACTGTTTGACCTCTGAGTAAATCTTTCCATTCATATTGCTTTTTAAAAAATCTTTATCTCTCCTCCAACACCACATTTCAAAGGGATCTACTTTCTTCCCGTCATCTCTCTTCATTGCCAGGCTTTTAATTAGGAGCCGCCACCACCAATTGCCTCATGGGAACATGGGGCATTAGGACGGCCCATTTAAGATCGACGGCCCCCTATAAGATCAAGTTACAGTATTCGGATGGAGCAGTACTGCCGATTTGGGCTTGAGGAACATCTACTGATCACCATCTTGATTTAATTTATTTGACTAAATTATTAATATTAACATAACTTAGCACTTCAATTTTGATAAAATGGCTGTTTTATGTGTTTTAATGTTTTATACTTGGCACATGGTGCCCTTGTTTGTTAGCCGCCCTGAGCCCATTTGCGGGGAGGGTGGGATAAAAATATAATAAATAAATAAAATAAATAAATATTGTCCAACTTTCACATACATATGGCATGAATTAACTTGTTTTTGGTTGCCAGCAACATATCCTTATGCTTGTTCAAGGCTGCCATCCCCAGTCTCAGGCTCTTTCTGATTTCTTGGTTGCAGTCTCCCTTTTGGTTGGTGATGGAGCCAAGGAATAGAAATTCTTGAACAATTTCACTTTCTTCATTGTCAACCTTAAAGCTGTGTAACTCTCCAGTAGTCATTACTTTTGTCTTCTTGATTGTCAGCTGTAATCCTGCTTTGGCAGTTTTGCTTTTACCTTCAGCAGTATTTGTTTCAAGTCTTCAGAGTTTCCTGCCAATAATACGGTGTCATCTGCGTATCTCACGCTGTTAATGCTCTTCCCACCAATTTTTCACCCCACCTTCATCTAAACCTAATCCAGTTTTCCTTACAGTTTAGCAAATATAGTATGCAAGAAATTATTCATACACTGCAGAAATTAAATCACCAATTGGAGGCCTGCCTATAGGATGCTATAATGGAGATGGAAGAGGCAACTATGTACACTGTCCTGAGCTTCTTAGAAGAAAGGTGATCTAAAAATGCTCTAAATATCATAAAAAACAAACAAAAACAATTCCAGAGTGTTTTGTATGAGCGAGCGGTTTGGCCACTGCATAACTTAAGTTTGCTCTGGAGCCATCCTTCCTGAGCTGAGACAAAAATGTGTGAGCCGGAGGCTAAAAAACTGTGAGCTAGCTCACGCTAACTCAGCTTAGAGGGAACACTGATACTGTTCTGAGCTTTTTAGAAGACAGGTGATCTAAAAATGCTCTAAATATCAT
>NW_015166606.1:34341-48158 GCF_001447785.1 Gekko japonicus | reverse complement strand
GTTAGCGCGATCTAACAGTATGAGCTTTCATGAGTCACTTATCACTTCTTCAGATACAGCTAGAATGTGAGTCCATCAGTCCTATATATTGGCAAGTGGAGTGATTTCAGATGCCGAATGACATTAGCAGGCAAATGACAATAGAAGGTGTGATTGGATTAGGTGTGATATGCAGAAAGGTAGTAGACATGGAGAACTGAGACAGGAAACCTAGGTTTCAATCCAGTCCAGGTAGATGCATTGTCTTGAGCTTTGTTATCAGTTGCAATTCAGCAGCCTCTCTTTCTAATCTCCCTTTAAAATTCCTTTATAAGACAACTGCTACTTTTAGGTCAGCATAGATGATGAAGAAGAACAGATTGGATTTATACCCCGCCCTTCTCTACCCGAAGGAGTTTCAGAGTAGTTTACAATCTCCTTTCCCTTCCCCTCCCCACAACAGACACCCTGTGAGGTAGGTGGGGCTGAGAGAGCTATTTCGAGAACTGCTTTTTCCAGAACAGCTCTGAGAGAACTGTGACTGACCCAAGGTCATGCCAGCAGCTGCATTTGGAGGAGTGGGGAATCAAACCTGGTTCTCCCAGATTAGAGTCTGTCACTCTTAACCACTACACCAAAATGGCTCTTGGTGGCCTTTGTGAGGGCAGAAAGTATGGATATAAATTTTGTAAAATAAAATCAATAAATAAAATATTTGGCTTTCGGTTGATTTACGTGCTTCAGAAATGAATCAGCCTAAACCTAAATATTGCCTATTTTGCTTGAAGATTATGGGCTTCACTGTCCAGCTTTGTTATTATTATTTCTAACCCCCTTCCTGCTGTGTAAATTCTACCCCTCTCTGATTCCAAATTGGTTCACCTCTTCTCTGCTTGTCCAGTACTCTGACCTCTTGGTTTCATTCTTCTCATCTCTTTATATCTTCATTCTGTGAAAATAAACATTGTTTGGGTACAAGAGTGATGTGTGTTGCTGACATTAATTCCAGAACCAAAAGTCACTCCTGATATTTATGTGGGAGAAAGATTGGTTTACAGTGTTGAGAGCCAGAATGGTGTATTGGTTAGCATGTTGGAATAGTATTTGGGAGGCTTTGGTTCAAATGCCCACTCAGTCATGGAAAATCACTGGGTTGACCTTGGCCAACCAAATTTGCACAGCATAACCCCCCTCACAGGTTTGTTGTGAGGGTAAAATGAATGAGAGTGAATGATGCATACATCCCTGAGCTTCTTGTAGGAAGAGTGAAATGAGAAGGTGATTAGGATGCAGTGACACATTCTTTTATTTTTTGAAAACTGTATCTCGTTGAATCCAATGTGGTTTTGTGGTATATATATGTATTCCCCTCTTTAGTTCGGTTACCCAATTTTCATGCCAGTTTCATGCCAAGCAAATTGTAGAGAGCTTGTGAGATTGAAGAGGCTTGAGAAAGATACTCCAGTGACAAGTTTGCCCAGGTTCTCATCTGGGGAGATTAACCTTATCCCCCACCCCCAAATGCTACCAATTGGAATAAATGTGAAGTGTCTTTGACATGAATCGTTAAAATAAGAGCCCAAACATGACATTTCAAAGAGGTCTTTCTCAAAAAGAAATGCTAAAGAATGATTCCCCCCCTTATGTATAACATTTATGCAAGCATCAGATGTTTAAAAAAAAAGAAAAGAAAAATCGTGCTACCCCAAGGAAAACGAACTGTCAGGAGCCTTCTGTATAATATTCAGTGAATCCTTTCTTTTGAAAAGAGGATAGTACTTATGTCATTTCCTTGATAGGAAAATTTTCCAAATATTCTGCATTTCTTCAAAGGCTGATGAGAAGGGCCCCCCCACACTACTGTACATCTGTTGAAGTACATTCATTACCACATCAGATACCCTTTTAGCAAAGAGAGGGGGGGGAAGCAAAAATTATGTTTTCACATGAAATATTTTTTCAAGGTTGAATAGCAACCTCTGCCCCTCTAAATATGAGGGATTACTTCCCAGTGGCATGCCAAATTACTTGCTAACTACTCAAGCAATGGGATATACAAGGATTCTTTATGGTGAGCTCACAATAACCTTGATGGATGCTTTCATATCTCTAATTTATGGAGCTAACATTATTAGCAGCACCCCCCCACACTCAGCTACCGAAGTCTGTTACAAAACCGGGAACTCCCATGAGCTGCTGCCTTCGTCCCTGAGATTAAGTGCAACAGGGCTGCATTCATAGAAGTCACAATCAGTGACACGGAGCAGACATCTTCACCTGACCCCTAAGAGCGGCTTCATCACCATGTTCATTGTGTTTTACTATACATGACCATCACAGGGTATTTGCAGTCAGATGGCAGCTGTGAGTTCCCCATGGGAACTCCATTCCAAAGTGGGCCAAGCCTTGATCTGGATCGGGACCAGGGAGACCCGAGGGAATGTATATGTTCCATTTGGGGGGTTGCATGTGTAAAACACAATGTCTAGTTCACATTTCAGATAACTGCATGTCAGGCAGTAGTCAGCACCTGAAGTTTTCCTTTCACCATGGAGTGATACACTTGGGTTGTTTGTCCCAGCTTGGATGCTGTAGGGGCAAATTTCCCTTCAATTTATTGCGGCTCCTGGGTTTTCCTTGGCATTTCTGCATTCTTTCCCAAACCTGCTTTATTATTGTTGGGAAAATCATAGTCAGGGTATCTGCTGTGTAGACAGGAAAGTGTAGCTCTATCTCCTCCATTGTGCAGTATGTGCAGTTCTGGTCACCACACATTAAAAAAGATATTATAGCTTTAGAAAAAGTGCAGAAAAGGGCAACTTGAATGATAAATGGTTTGGAACACTTTCCATATGAGGAAAGGTTAAAGCGTTTAGGGCTCTTTAGTTTGGAGAAACGACGACTGAGAGGTGACATGATTGAGATTTCTAAGATTATGCATGGGATAGAGCAGGTAGAGAAAGAGGTACTTTTCTCCCTTTCTCACAATACAAGAACTCGGGGGCACTCAATGAAATTGCTGAGCGGTCGGGTTATAACGGATAAAAGGAAGTACTTCTTCACCCCAAAAGTGATTAACACATGGAATTCACTGCCACAGGAAGTGGCGGCTACAAGCATGGACAGCTTCAAAAGGGAATTAGATAAGCATATGGAGCAGAGGCCCATCAGTGGCTATTAGCCACAAGGTATAGATAGGGGCTCTGGGGCAAGTGATGCTCTGTCTTCTTGGTGCTTGGGGGGCACAGTGGGAGGGCTTCTAATGTCCTGGCCCCACTGGTGGACCTCCTGATGCCACCTGGTATTTCTGGCCACTGTGTGACAGAGTGTTGGACTGGATGGGCCTTTTGGCCTGATCCAACATTGGCATCTCTTATGTTCTTATGTATTGTGGAACTGCCAAAAGTAATAACTTAATACATGGCAAATATTTGATATACAGTGGGTTGGATCCAACCATCCTCTGAGTAGCTTTCTTCTAGCCTGTAATCACTATGAGGAGGCCAGTGGGGGCTTGTCTCAGATGGGCGTTCTCTCTCAGAACTTCTCTGCCCCCCCCACACCCTCCTTCTCTCCTGCCCCTTTCAGCCCTGAGAAGACAAGTAGCTGCCACCACTCTGGTCTGAGATTCAAACCAGAGAGGGTCCAGAGTACCCCCCCTCCCTTCACTCTTCCAAACAGCAACATCCCACCAGTGAGGGAGTTGCCAGGTGACTGGTCAGGTTTGAGGCATGAGGACTTGGTCACATTTGAGGACTCGGGCACATTAAAACGAACACTTTTATTGAACAAAGTAGATAATAACCAAGCAGATGGGGAAAACCCCACTAGGGAGCAGCAGCTTGAAGGGGGATATGTTACCAGCAGTGGGGGAAAGCCTAGACCAAGGTCACAGCGATGTCACTGGTAATGTCACCTGGCACACATTGAAAGTAACATCACCATGCTGCCGGTGACACAGTATGCTCTGGTATTTGGGCAAAAAAATTCTACAGTAAAAACAGCTTTGGCATAGAGTCCCCCCCAAAAAAATACCAGAGTGCCCCCGAATGTGCTGGGAGCCTTGCTGGAATTTTCCCTCTAGGTCTACATTTCCCAGATACCCTTTGAGCCTTGTGATTGGAGTGAAAAGAGAGAAGGCCAATCACCATTAGGACTGCCAGATCCCTCCTGGCAACTGGTGGGGGCAGGGGGGGACTTAATGGCAGCAGGGGAAGGCCTAGGCAGGCATTGTAGTGACATTGTCAGTGACGTTGTTGCATCAGTGGCAACATGGGGGCATCTGGGGATTGCCCCAAATGTGCAGGAAAATCTCCCTGCCCCTCAGGTGCCCCTGATGTGCGGATTTAGATATCCACATGCAGGGGGCGCCTTGGCTATTAGATATATAGATTTATTGAAAAATGTATATCCCACTCCTCAGTACAAAGGCTTACAGCACAATAAAATTTAAAAAATATATTTAAAAAAACCCCAGATTCCCTTAAATATAAATTTTGCAATAAAAATATAAAAAACCCCAAATTCAATTCCACCCACAGCATAGCAATCGATACAACATCAAATTTAAAATATATATATTTATTTAGATTTGTACCCCGCCCTCCCCACCATAGCAGGGCAGCTAACATAATAAAAGCACAATAACAATAACTATATACATCTAAAAACAGTCCTTCGCACATTTCATAAACAATTCATTAAAGCCAACTTACAATATATTAAAGTGCTTAGAATATCAAGATGGCCTCATACATTCTGTAATTTCAGTTGATATCAGCTCATTGGTCATTCTCAATTTCGGTCGGCGAGCACAGGCTATCAGTAATAGGCCAGGCACCAGGCATCAGTCGTTGCGAATGGTCGTAGTGGTGGCAGCTCCTAGCTGAAAGCCTGGTGGAAGAGCTCCATCTTATTAACATAAGACCCAATAGAGTTTAGGCATATGCAGAGAACAGAACAGAACTTTTTTGCTGCGTGCGCATTTTGCTCTAAACCACCCTCTGGATTGTAAATATGGTAAGGTTGGGCATAGATCGTGTGGTGAAGTGGTTAGAAGGTCAGAATAGGATCTGGGCAATCCAAGTTCAAATCCCCATTCTGCCATGGAAACTTGCTGGGTGTTCTCGGGCTCAGGACCCACATTGTCTGCCAGACCTGCTTTACATGGTTGTCGTGAGGATAAAATGTAGGAGAGGAGAATGGCTTAAGCCGCTTTGGGTCCTCACTGGGGAGAAAAATAAATAAAGTCAATCGATCTTAATAAATTGAAGACATAGATAGCAATTTTCAATATACCTTATATTTCCATTTCATCTTTTTCTTTTTTTGGGGGGGGATCTGCCTGACCTAGAGACTGAAAGATAAACCATAAAATATATGTAAATTTCAAGAAATTGATTTCTCCCTTATAATACTTTTTCTTCCCCCTATTAGAAGTCAAAGCAGTTTATGATTATTAGGGCACTGTAGCTGAGTAAAACGCTGGAAAAATGAGCTGGCAGCAGAGCTGATGCAAGGGAGCTGAGCTCCTTATCACATGCCTGTTTTACAGAAAATTCCCCTTAAAATTGCTTGGAATTGGAATCTCCATGCAGCAAAAAGAATAATTAGCAGTGTGTTTACATAGCAGTCATTGCCCAGAATGCTAAATTGACCTTTCAGTGGGGCTGGGGAGAAGCATGTTGATCAAATTAAAGTTTAGAGAATTATTGTTTTCAGCAAGTGTTGATATGCAGACACTTTAAAGGGGTAATTTATGCCACCCTGTAGCCAGTGTTTATGTTTATGTCCCTTCAGCTCTTATCTCAGATTAAGTGGGGTTTTCTTTACAGTAAAATAAGACAGGTTCTGGGCAAGCATCAGGGATGTGCAGTGAGAAAAACAGCCCATCAACAACCTACCCCAACATGCCCCACTTTTTAACCTTGAAAGGGAAATTAATCCAAATGAAATTCTTTCTCACCTTCTGATGCATTGGGATATGTTCAGTGTTATGCTGCTTTGCTCACTCAGAGCAGGACACAGCAGCATATAGTAGGATGGGGAGAGAGGAAGAGAGCGACAGGCACACCGTGCTGTCCAACCAAAAGAGGTAACCAATGCTAACACCCCCCAGTATTGTTGTCAATTGACATAGCCATGCGCAGCTTTTTTCCTGATGGGGATGAGGTATGTGGGTCTGATTATGCACGATCCCATCCATTTATATGCAAATATGGGGACAGACATATTTTAAAAAATGTAAAATGTAGGTGAAAGGAGAAACCCATGGCTTCCCAAGCCTTATTTACTGTGTTCCCATGTCTGAAGTATTTAATTTGATAGCCTTGATACACAAAGGCTAGAAGAAAAATGCCTGAATAATTGAACCTTCCGCTGGGAAGAAGGTCTAGAGGAAACAACTGAACGCCTAAAGAAGCTGGAAATGCCGCCGCCACTTGGGTGCTGGTAGGGCTGTCCCACCCCCTCCTATAATGTGGCCGTAGTCAGGGAAATAATATAAATGGTGACTACCACCGACCTGTAAGCCACTCAGAGACCCCTGAAAGGGGGTTCGAGCGGAATATAAAGTCTAATGTATAAATAAATAAGAGTTCATGTGTCTGTGCCACACTTAGCACCCATTGTTCTGTTTAAAAATAGGTCCCTTCTGTACCTCTGCACATGTCAGGATTCCAGTGGCAAGAAAGGGTTAATAACTTCTCATCTTCCATGTGTCTACCATGCAAAGGACAATTTTAGTGGCTGGTAAAATGGGATTCCTTGTCCTCTTTGCAGTTTGGCAGTAAGGAGGCTATGGTTCCTGATAATTTAATCCTAATTGGAAAGAATGGTAAGAGGTGAAAGCGTGTCTTCTGTTTTTGTTGTTCAGTTGCACAGTCGAGTCCGACTCTTCGCCACCCCATGGACCAGATCACGCCAGGCCTTCCTGTCTTCTGCCGTCCTCTGAAGTTTGCTCAATGTCTTCTGTTGAAACAGATTAAATTTACTGAATTGATTAGCTTATGCAACCATGTGCCATAGTGCTATTAACAAAATAAACATAATTATTAATGAACAAAACAAACAAAACAAACAGTTCTGAACCCAAATGCGATATCCTTAGCACAGTTTAGAATGACAGAGGAAGGGACATTACAGTTACTAAAATCACCCCTTTGGGCAAGATAGGATATTTTCCATGATGTTCTCCCA
The DNA here is from genome assembly GCF_001447785.1 of Gekko japonicus. Classification (NCBI taxonomy): domain Eukaryota; kingdom Metazoa; phylum Chordata; class Lepidosauria; order Squamata; family Gekkonidae; genus Gekko; species Gekko japonicus. The sequence goes on along the minus strand of NW_015166606.1, from coordinate 40,982 downwards.
GAGTGGTTTTCATGCTATGAGAAGATCTGTCATGGCAGACAAGCTGCCCTGAAAGATAGATTGCCCTCCATTGAGTTCCTATTGCAGTGTGAAGTCATGAAAAGTGGTGTATTTATTCTAAGGAGCATGCTCAGATCCTACCAGACCATGAAGAAACTTACTAGGTCCCTTGTGTGAATTTACCACGTGACCTAGAACATGCCTCCAGATTCACATACAGAAGATTCAATGGGAGAGGAAGGATGGAAGGAAGGAAGGAAGGAAGGAAGGAAGGAAGGAAACCACTGTTATGCATCTCAGCCACTGATGATTCTCCCACAGTCCAGACCATAATCTGTCAATAACTGAAAACTGGATCAAATGGAGAAATGCTAAGTAGATATTAAAGAGTATTTGGAGGGAGGGCTCTATTTTTGTCCTATGTGTTCTGCCCCCATACATATATTAGCACGCTGCACAAGGAAACAGAGAAGGCACTCTTACCCCCCGGCCCTTAAAAACTCAGTGTAAGTGACCTTACATCATAGAAATACCAAGCAATCTTTAAAGCAGGGATTCATCCACGGGCACATCAATGCCATGGTTGCTATTGCAACGCTATGGGTCTGAAGTCAGGTCAGATGTTGCCACAGCAATTAAAGATGAGCTGTTTCACTGCATTCTGGGGGAGCCTTCATCCCATATCTAGAGGCTCTAGCAGGTATGGGCTGGATCCTCAATGAATCAGTTATCTTCAAAATGTTCTATCATTAACAGCCTTGCTGAGGTCTTGCAAACGGAGGACCCTCGTGGCTTCCTTGACTGAGTCCATCCATCTCATGTTGGGTCTTCCTCGTTTCCTGCTGCCTTCAACTTTTCCCAGCATTATTGTCTTTTTCAGTGGTCCTCTCATAATGTAACCAAAGGGATCAGTATAATTCCAGGAAAGCTTCCAACTCCTGTGTTACAGGCCCTATATAATCCACAGCCAAACGATGGTCATGTTGTTGTTGTTCAGTCGCACAGTCAAGTCCAACTCTTTGTGACTCCCTGGACCACATCATGCCAGGCCCTCCTGTCTTCCGCCATCTTTTGGAGTTTGCTCACTTTCATGTTTGTTGCATCGGTAACACTGTCTAACCATCTCATCCTTTGCTGTCCCCTTCTTCTTTGATCTTCAATCTTTCCCAGCATCAGGGTCTTCTCCAGTGAGTGAGCCCTTCTCATTTGGTGGCCAAAGTATTTGAGCTTCAGCTTCAGTATCTGGCCTTCCAGGGAACAGTCAGGGTTGATTTTTTTTAGGATTGACTGATTTGATCTCCTTGCAGTCCAAGGGACTCTCAAGAGTCTTCTCCAGCATCCAAGGGACTGAAAAGTCTTCTCCAGCAATGGACACTGAAATGGGCTTTTTTGCATACACAAGCAATTCCTTTTAAACAAGGGATTTATAAAGTACTGAGACTGAAGCATAGCATAGTGATTTCAGCTCATACTTTACTTAAGAATTAGGAAAACTTGAGATACAGTAGCCGGCCAGAGGCCGCTTTAAATACAAGTACAGACCACACCCAACACGCACACACACACCCATGATAGGATTATATACAAAGTTACTGCAACCATAGGTTCCCTTGAGGATCTGGGTGGCCCAATAGGCTGGCTCTAGGATCCTCTCCTTCTATTGTCTAGGGATGCGAAGCTAGGCTAGTTTGCATAGCCATGTGGAAAGGTGACCGTGTGTGTGGTCGCCATTAGTACACAACAGGGTAGTATCTGGCAGATTTATTCTAATTATGATGCTACTTTCCTCTGGCAGAAAAGCCTCTTCCATCAACAAACCACACTTGCACTAGAGGAAAGGGACTCCATAAGTGGAATGAATGCAGTCAAAAAGCTTCTGGCATCAGCAGATGGCTCCTTGCACTGAAGAAATGTCTAATTAGTGAAACACATCCACAGGATCCAACCCAAGGAACGTATTTAGTGAAATACACCCAGGTACCTTGAGGGACCCAAAGTGAGCATGTAGAGCCAAAGAGAAATCTCATTTTCCATTTATGATGAAAACAGGACACCTGGTTCCATCTTCATGTTTATCTAAAAGGTTTACGTGCAAACAGATTTTCATCCTTGTCTGCAGAATGTGTGTGGCATGCATTCTGTTGTCGACAATAACATCTGCATGCACCCATTGATTGAATACACATGTGCACAGTGCTATCAAAAGATAATGAGTTAAGACATGCATGTTTTGTCATAATTAATATTCTGTCTCTAAGCTAGATAAGAAACCTCTAAAGATAAATGCTCTCCTTCCCTGTAGCTAAGATCGCCAGCGAATTTCTCCAGCTCAGTTCATTAATCCAGTCCACACAATGGATCAGGTTAGAGATGTGTCTCAATAAATCACTCTCAAGTGCTGGGAGTAGAAGTACCTAATTAATCAGTACTGTCATTATGTTTGACTTGTTGCTGCCTTACTGTGTACGGGATGAGGATTCAGTGTATTTAACCTGCCTGCACTCTTAAACAGATCTCCACTTGTGATGCAAAATTTAACCCTTGTGTAGAATACATTGGGTGGGCTGCTTCTGTTTAAAAAAAATGCTGAATTTACATTTGACACAAGTCCTCTGGAAGTTCTCCTGACACAAGCTATACTGAAATGAATCAGGGTCACATCAGAGCAAGCAAAAACTGTTGTACAAGTCTTAGCCACTTCAATGAGACCAAGACAGAAATTCCCAGTGATTGTACCTTTCAGATATAGTTTTGTTTCATTTCTCTAACACTCATGAATTCATTTCATGTGCAGGGTCCCATACTAGCTGATCAACTGAGGGAAAGCTGAAAAGGACCCAGAGCTCTGTGATGAATCATATTCTCTTAAAATCTCAGACTTAATCTTCAGTGCCTCTAATGTAAAAGATCCCAGGTAATCAGGCTGATAGTAGAGATCTTCCAGCCTCTTGTTTTGGAGAGCGCCTGCCAGTTAGAGTGGAAAGCACTGAGACAGATGGATGGACTGACAATCTGACACAGCACAAGGAAAGGTCTTCATTCAAATCAAAGCTAAGCAGAGTCTAAATGGAGCAAACCCCATTTGTAAATATACTCTTAGCAACTCATTTGAACAGAAAAAGTACTGACATTTAGAAACAATAAGGGAAGGTCTTTAATGCACTGTATATTTAATCCTGTGTATATCTGGGGATGGAGTGTGGCTCAGTGGGACAGCCACTGCTTTGCACGTAGAAGGTCCCAGGTTCAGTCCCCAGCCCTTCCAGTTAAAAAGGACCAAGCAGTAGGTGATGTAAAAGACCTCAGCCTGAGACCCTGGAGAGCTGCTGTCCGTCTGAGTAGACAATACTGTCCTTGGTGGACCGATTGTCTGATTCCATATAAGGCAGCTTCAAGAATGTTTACAGGTGTATTCTCTGATGTCATGCTCTTGCTGATTCAGGGGCCCAAGCTGAAGCAGGGAGCAGGAGAGAGGCCAGATGAAACAAATATGGGTCTGACAAGAGACATTGTCTAGCCAGAAAGTTGCCAGTATTCCAAAAGAGAAGTCCCACCACACCAAAGCTTGACCTTTATTGAGGAAGTTAATAAGTGTGTGTGCGTGTGTGCATGCATGTAGTCCAAAAGGCTTTTGACAAAATCCCTCAACAAAGACTACTCAGGAAACTTATCAGTCTTGGCAGAAAAGGAGAGGTCCATTTATGGATTAAAACTAGTTAAATAACAGGAAGTAGGCTATCATACTTTGGTCATACTATGAGAAGACCAGAGTCACTGGAAAAGAGAATAAGGCTAGGAAAAGATGAAGGCAGCAGAAAAAGAGCAAGATGCAACATGAGATGGATTGACTCAGTCAAGGAATGTGGAATCAGAAGCCAAACAACTCCTTTCTCCAGGCTATGCTAGTGACATGAATAATACGAAAAAGCCCCTGATACCTCTCTGGCTTCTTTTTTGAATCAGAACTAATTTGGGCCTATCCAAGACCCTATTTTTGTAAAGACTTGGAGAAAAACTGAGGTAACTTGCATTATTGACTTATGCAAGAATGGACATTTACTGGATAAAGCCTCCCTAGACAGAAAACTGAACAAACCTCTATACTGACTTTGCTTCTTTCAAATTTGCGATATATTCACACTAAGAAAAAGGCTCGTTGTGGAAATAAACACAACGACCTCTAGAAAGAGGCTCTGGGTGGGTGCCCCGGCCTTGGACACTCAGTGTCAATTTGCTGTGGCGACCTCAGCAGGGTATAATGACACCGAGTCCACCATTTTCTCCAGAGGAACTGATCTCTGCTACCTAAAGAACAGTTGTAATTCTGGGTGATCTCCAGTCCTCACCTGGAGATTGGCAATGATAGTTCCTCCGACGGGAACAGTTGGCTTGGAGGGTGGAGTCTATGGCTTTGTACCTGTCCGAGGTCCCACACCTCCTGAAACCTCACCCTCTCCAGGCTCCATCCCTCACATCTCCAGGAATTTCCCACCTGGAGTTGGCAACCCTATCTCCTTCCCAGCCGATCATCTACCTTTATTTCCTCCTCACTCTTCAGCTTTACACCCCACACACACCTTCAGTCTCTCTCGTACTCTGAAGCCCTGACTTCTACGTCACATTGGCTGTCATGGGGGCCACCTCAGCAGCATATAAGGATACAGAGCCCCCCCATTTTCTCCAGGGGAACTGATCTCTGCTGTCTGGAAAGCAATTGTAATTCTGAGTGATCTCCAGCCCTCACCTGGAGATTGGACACATTTTACCTAGAAGAGCAAACTGTTTAGAATGTTAGAGGCAAACGTCCTCTGTGTTCTGAGGCAAAGGCCAATGAGGCTGCAAATGCAAATAACCTCTGTGTTCTGACTGGCTATGGGGGGGAGGGGAACAGCAAAATGTTTAGAATGTTGGAGGCAGGACTCAGGCAAAGCAGCCAGTGGATAGGGAGACCCTCTGAATGACAGATCAGAGAGCAAACTGATTTTGGAGCGTGTGGAATGTTCTAGAGAAGTGCCACCACCATTCCACTTTTATTTAAAAGGGAGATGAGCAACCAACCAGAGACCCTTCAGGGTCAGGGTGGTATATAAGCCGAATGTATAAATAAATAAAATAAATAAATCTTATCATAGATGCCTCACAAACTTTGAAACTCTGTCGAGAAACTGAATAGAATCACAGCACGGCCTACTCTCCAGAATATATCTCATATTGCTTCATATTGGAAATTCCAATCCCCCACATTACCAAAAGAAATGGAATTATATTTGTTCTTTACAGCTAATTAATGACCAATGGAATTCTATATAGCTCACTTCTTTTGCTGTGTTGAAAGCAACTAATGCTAGATTAACAACTTTTAAACTCATTACACACACTGGTATCTTACCCCAGTCTGATTGAATCATATGGATATTTCCAAAACCTCACTATGTGGGAAGCAGTGTGGATGTATGGTGTAATGTATTCTTAGCTGCCATGAGTACATTAGGATGTATGGGAAACCTCCCATAGGGAAGCAATGTTAAGCTTCGTCTTGGACAGAGGATTCTAGTCCAAGACTCACGACCCAATCACATTCAAGCAAGCTGCAAGCGGGAACGTTTGTGATTGGTCCTTATGCGCTCAACCTGATAGGTTGTTATGTGTATAGTGGGAGTGGCTATGTTAGCCGGGAATGTTTAAATACCGGGCAGTTTCAATGGGCAAACTGTTCGGGCTATCAGATGTTGTACCGTGTCGAAGAAGTGAAGAAAGAGCTGAATAAACTTGAGTCTTTTACTGAAATCACTCTCCGACTCATTGTTAAGCGCCGGACTTAACAATTGGCGACGAGGATGGGATGCTAGTGCGGGTAGGCAGCCCCGCTACATCCAGACCCACGACGGACAACGAAGAGCAGCAGCTCGCCGTGGCCAGTCAGCAACGGGCACCACCAGAGCCGGTGGCAGCGATTGCAACGATGGCCAATAGCCCGAAGTTCGAGGCCTTCGAACCAGCGACCGAGGACTGGGACTCCTACCTGTCAAGGTTCGGGTTCCACCTCGAAGCCTCCGACATCACGACGGAGGAGAAGAAGCGGGCGACGCTCCTGAGCTCTTGCGGAAAGAGCGTGTTCGACATCGCCCGGTCCCTGGTGGCACCAGCGGACATCTCGACCGTCTCGTACAAGGACCTGACCGAGAAGCTGCAGGCACATTTCTCCCCGAAGCCATCGGAGATTGCGTGCCGGCATGCCTTCTACAAGAGGGGTCAGGCGGCCAGCGAGTCGGTGGCGGAGTTTGTGGCTGCCCTACGAAAGGCGGCAAGGCCCTGCAACTTCGCGAATGTGGAAGAGGCCCTCCGAGACCGGCTCGTGTGCGGTATGAGGGACGACCGGCTGCAACAGAGGCTGTTCGCTAGAAAGGAGCTGACCTGGGCAACGGCCTACGACGAGGCCATCGCCGCGGAAGCAGCCGACAAATCGACCCGAGAGGTGCGTCAGCGTTTGGCAGCGACGGAGCTGCGCGTTCACCACCAGGGGGCCGACAGTGACAGCGAGGGTAAGCTGAGTGACGTCTGCATCGTCAAAAAGAAGGCAGACCAGCGGACCCCAGTGAAGACTTCGACCAGCCCAGCCTGCGCAGGCTGGGGCGGGAAGC
>NW_015166606.1:0-34050 GCF_001447785.1 Gekko japonicus | reverse complement strand
TATAATGAATTTCCTGATGTGTTCGGGGGCGGTCTGGGAAAGTACAAAGGGCCCCCTGTGTCTTTTGAGCTCGATCCATCTGTGACACCTATACGGTTGAAGTATAGGAAGGTGCCAATCCCGCTTAAACCACGGATCGAAGCCGAGCTGGACAAGCTCATAGCCCAAGGAGTATTGGAGCCAGTCCCATTTAGCAAATGGGAGACGCCTATAGTCACGCCAGTAAAATCGGATGGCTCCATCCGAATATGCGCTGACTATAAGTGCACGATCAACCGTGCCTTGCAGCAGCATTCCTACCCTGTCCCGGTAATCAGCCACGTCCTGGCGTCACTGGGAGGGGGGAAAGTGTTTGCAAAGTTCGACCTCGCCCAAGCCTACCAACAGCTGCCTGTGACCAGGGAGGCGGCTGAGGCGCAGACAATCGTCACCCACAGAGGGGCTTTTCGAGTGAACCGGCTCCAGTTTGGGGTAAACGTGGCCCCAGGGGTGTTCCAAGGCCTCATGGAAGGGTTACTGAGGGGAGTTCAGGGGACTGTCCCTTATTTTGACGATGTGTTGGTGGCTGGGAGGTCCGATGAGGAACTCATGAGCAGAGTTCGAGAGGTACTGAAACGGTTCTCTCAAGCGGGACTTAAGGTGAAACAGTCCAAATGTATAGTGGGTGTTCCCAGTGTGGAATTTTTGGGGTTCAGGATCGACGAACATGGTGTCCACCCCACAGAGGACAAGGTGAGGGCAATTAAGGATGCCCCATGTCCAGGGAACAAAAAGGAGCTCCAAGCATTCCTTGGACTCCTCAATTTTTACCACGCCTTCCTCCCCCACAAGGCGTCGGTAGCGGCCCCACTACATGCCCTCCTGCACAAAGAGGCAAAATGGCGGTGGGGGTCAGAGCAGGAACGGGCGTTCAAAGGAGTCAAGGCATTACTGGTGTCCAATGCAGTGTTGACTCACTACGATGATAATAAAATGTTGGTGTTGGCTGCGGATGCATCTCCTTATGGGGTGGGGGCGGTGCTCAGCCATTTGATGCCAAACGGCGAGGAAGCTCCCGTAGCATTTTATTCCCGCTCACTGTCAAGCGCGGAGAAGGGGTACGCCCAGATCGACAAGGAGGGACTGGCGCTTGTTGCAGCAGTTAAAAAGTTTCATGACTTTTTGTATGGTCGGAAGTTTCTCCTTGTCACCGACCACAAGCCCCTGTTGGGAATCTTTGCCCCGGACCGGCAACTTCCCAACATCATGTCAGCGCGGATGCTGAGGTGGGCTCTGTTCCTGTCCGCCTACGATTACGACCTAGTACATCGGCCGGGTAAGGCGATTGGTCACGCGGACGCTTTGAGTCGCTGCCCTCTGCCCGGCCTGGACTCAGACCCAGCTCCAGCTAACGAGGTGTTAGCGATTGATGAACTGTCCCAGGCTCCGATCACCTCCAAGGACATTGCGGCTGCGTCCGCTAAAGACATTGTAATCTCCAGGGTCTTGAACTGGGTTTGGAGGGGGTGGCCTGTGGGCTCTGTGGAGCCAGAATTTGCGTGTTACAAAATGCGTCAAAACGAGCTGTCTGTGTCAAAGGGATGTCTTTTGTGGGGAAGCCGGGTGGTGGTCCCTCACAAACTCAGGGAAAAAGTGCTGAAATCACTTCACGAGGGCCATCCCGGCATGGTCCATATGAAGGCGCTAGCTCGCGGGTACGTGTGGTGGCCCAGGCTAGACGCCGACATTGAAGAGTGGGTTCGGGTGTGTGAGCCTTGTCAGCAGGCTAGGCCTGAACCACCAACCGCCACTCCTCAGAGATGGGAGTCGGCGGGAAAGCCCTGGTCGAGATTGCACCTCGACTTCGCAGGGCCAGTACAAGGGCAAATGTTTTTGGTAATTGTAGACGCTTATACCAAATGGTTAGAAGTGGCTCACATGCGATCGACCACTTCTAGCGCTGTCGTCACAGTGCTGCGACAGTTGTTTGCCACTCACGGGTTGCCTGACGTACTCGTGAGTGACAACGGCGCACAATTTACTTCCGAGGAGTTCCGGAGGTTTTTGTCTGATAACGGGATCAGGCAAATGACGGCCGCGCCGTTCCACCCGGCCTCAAACGGGCAGGCCGAGAGAATGGTGAGAACAACTAAAGAAGCCCTTGCAAAGCTGGTATGTGGTGATTGGGGGGTGAAACTAGCTTCGTTTCTCCTGAGACAACATGTTACCCCTTGTTCGGCGACAGGCCGAGGGAATGGTGAGAACAACTAAAAAAGCCCTTGCAAAGCTGGTATGTGGTGATTGGGGGGCGAAACTAGCTTCGTTTCTCCTGAGACAACATGTTACCCCTTGTTCGGCGACAGGCCGCAGCCCGGCCGAGATGTTAATGGGTCGCCGTTTAGCAACGCTATTAGACAGGTTGCATCCAGATCTGAACGATCTGAAACCACAACCACAGACCGAGAGTCCGAAGGTCCGGACATGCGAAAAGGGTGAGCAAGTGTATGCTCGTAACTATGCCAGTGGTCACTCGTGGCTTCCAGCCACTGTCACCGATGTTATCGGTACGAGAATGTATGTGGTATGGCTTGCAGATGGACGCAAGTGGCGTAGGCACATAGACCAGCTGAGGCAGCGGTGGGCAACTGACCGTCCTACCGTGCAGCCGGCTGAGTCCGTGGAGGAACCCCCATGGCCTTTAGAAGAGGCAGGTACTGTAGAGCCTGAGGGCTACAGTAGCGGTCAAGAGACAGGGCAGACTCCTAATTTTGAACCGCATGCAACGGACGGGGATGTTCCTGACTCTGAGGTCCCAGAGTCAAACGGAGTACCACTGAGGGACAGATGCCCTGAGACGAGTTCACCTCGTAGGTCTCAGAGAACGAGACGACTGTTCATAAGGTATTTTTGCTTAGGGGGGAGGGAATTGTAATGTATTCTTAGCTGCCATGAGTACATTAGGATGTATGGGAAACCTCCCATAGGGAAGCAATGTTAAGCTTCGTCTTGGACAGAGGATTCTAGTCCAAGACTCACGACCCAATCACATTCAAGCAAGCTGCAAGCGGGAACGTTTGTGATTGGTCCTTATGCGCTCAACCTGATAGGTTGTTATGTGTATAGTGGGAGTGGCTATGTTAGCCGGGAATGTTTAAATACCGGGCAGTTTCAATGGGCAAACTGTTCGGGCTATCAGATGTTGTACCGTGTCGAAGAAGTGAAGAAAGAGCTGAATAAACTTGAGTCTTTTACTGAAATCACTCTCCGACTCATTGTTAAGCGCCGGACTTAACATATGGGTTCTAACTTGCATTGCTGGTGGGCTTGTAGCCACATTGCTAAATTTTGGTGTATGGTTACACACACAATTCACTCAATCATAGGATATTCAGTTGCAATGGCTCCCGAGTGGATACTCCTAAATCTATGAGGGGAGGATCTGATTCCACAAGTTTGAAAATGCTTGGTAATCATCTTACTCACAGCAACCAAACTAGCCATAGCTTTGAAATGGAAAGAAGGGCCGGTCCCCACAGAAAAACTATGGCTAGAAGAGAAGAGAAGAGATTGGATTTATACCCCGCCCTTCACTACCCAAAGGTGTCTCAGAGCAGCTTACAAACTCCTTTCCCTTCCCCTCCCCACAACAGACACTCTGTGAGGTAGGTGGGGCTGAGAGAGCTCTGACAGAAACTGCTCTTTTTTCAAGAACAGCTCTTATCAGAACTATGGCTTGCCCAAGGTCATCCAGCCAGGTGCAAGTGGAGGAGTGGGGAATCCGGTTCTCCTAGATTAGAGTCCGCACACTTAACCACTACACCAAACTGGCTAGATAAAATTTGGGATTGCTTTGTTATGGAATGCTTATCAGACAGATTATTACAATCGGAACTTGATAATTACTGTTCCACATTTGTGGAACAGTGGTCCCCATTTTTAGATTATATGGCACAAATGGGTCTTCTGCCTTACAACCCATATCTTATGTGTGATACCCTACACTAGGTTTTAATGCTTGCTTATCTTTTATCTGTTGAATATATGTAGAACAGTAAGTTGCATTCAGCTTCTCCTAACATAGAACTTGACTGTTTCCTTGTATGCTTAGGTATGTTATGGTTAACGGTCTGTTATTTTTATGAATGTTTATCAGATGTCAATGCTATTATATTGTATTGAAATTGTTACAATTAAGAGAAAAAATATAATTTTTTTAAAAAAGGAAGCCACAGCCCTCAGTTTGAAAAACATAAGCGAGGTTGTTAACAGTAGGATGTTGTGGCGGTCATCCGTAAATTGGAAGCTACATGACAGCACTGAACACATACACAGGGGTCTATGGTGGCTTCAGCATAAGAACAATTTTGCTTAATTTATTTATTTAATTAAATTTACAGCCCTCCCTCCCCACATAGCAGGCTCAGGGCGGGTTCCAAACACATCGATCTGCACGCAGTGCAGATTTACAATTAAAATTTAAAACACATAAATCAATTAAAATTCAAAACCTAAAGCAATCTAGTACAAGATGTCCAGTATACCTTGACAAATGATGTTGATACCAGCAATGTGGATCTGCGGTCCCTGGAGGGGGGAGGCCATATCAGGTGGATGCCCGCTGCCTCAACTGAACGCCTGGTGGAAGAGCTCCATCTTACAGGCCCTGCGGAACTGTAAGAGGTCCTTCAGGGCTTTGATCTCATAGGGGAGCTCATTCCACCAGGTAGGGGCTAGGGCCAAAAAGGCCCTGGCCCTAGTTGAGGCAAGTCAGACATCCTTAGGGCCAGGGACTACCAGAAGATGCTGGTTTGTAGAATGCAGTGTTCTGTGGGGCATGTATGGGGAGAGGCTAGGGTTGCCAAGTTGGTTCGACTCACCAGCGGGGGAGCGTCGACTCTATCTGGGAGCTGTAGCTGGATGCGTGCACGCGTGAACGAAGCGCGTGCCCGCCGCCAGAACGTCACAGGAAGTGACGCATGACGTAGAGCACGTTTGGGGCGTGGCCCAGATCGTCAGGGGGGAAACCATATGGTTCCCCCCGACGATCTGGGCCACGCCCCCGACATGCTCTACGTCATGCGTCACCTCTGGGACGCAGCTTCGAGGGGCGGAGTTCCCCCCGGGGCACGATTCCGCCGCGGCGGAAATTGGGCCTCCAAAGCGGGGTTTTCCCCGCCCCCCGCCCCCACTTGGCAGCCCTAGGAGAGGCAGTCTCCAAGATATGCAGGTCCTTGTCGGTATAGGGCTTTAAAGGTAAGCACCAGCACCTTGAAGCAGAATTCAATAGGCAGCCAGTGCAGTTCGCACAGCACTTGGTGGATGAGGGCCTGCACAGGCAGCGACATCAACACCCGTGCTGCTGTGTTCTGCACTACATGTAACTTCCAAAGCAGAGTCAAGGGCAGTCCCATGTAAAGAGAATTACAATAATCCAGTCTGGTAGTGACCATTGCATGGGTCACTGCAGTCAGGTTGCTGGGGGAAAGGTATGGGGCCAACTGCCTGATCTGCCTCAGATGGAAGAAGGCAGATCTGGCTGTGGTGGTGACTTGGTCCTCCATAGTCAGTGAGGCATCCAGGAACACCCCCAGGCTCTTTACCTTCAGCGCTTGCACCGACAGGGCCCCATCAAAGGCTGGGAGCCCGATACCCAACCCCTGACCCCCCAGGGCCAGGTGCAGGACCTCCGTCTTTGATGGATTCAGGTCTGCTTTTACCATTGAGCCACGGCTTGTAATGCCCTGTCCAGGTGTTCAGGGGCAGAGTCTGGGTGGCTGTCCATTAACAGATAGAGCTGAGTGTCATCTTCATACCGGTGGCAACCCAGCCCAAACCTCCAGATAATCTGGGCAAGGGGACACATATAGATGTTGAATAGCATTCGGGAGAGAATTGATCCCTGCAGCACACCACATACAAGTGGGTGCCGCTGAGACAGCTCCCCCCCCCCAGTGCCACCCTCTGTCCCTGATCTTGGAGAAAGGAGGCCAGCAACTGTAAGGCTAGACCCCATATCCCCATATCAGACCAGTGGTCCATCTAGCCCAGCATCCTGCTTTCACACAGTATCCAACCAGTTACTGTGCTTACCCTACTGGACCAAAAGACAGAGGGCAAGGCCTTCCTTTGTTGTTACTACATATTATTAGCATTCAGCAGCTCTGAGTTCAGTCCCTGGTACCTCCAGTTAAAAGATCTGAGGTAGCAGGAGCTGAGAAATCACCTTTATATGTAGAGTGAATAAGGGTGCATATGAGCAATAAAGGGGAGAATGGATAAAATAATAAATCACATCTGTGAATTTATGCAGTGCTCCTTGATTAAATCAGTGCTGTGAATACTGAATGCAAGATGGATCAGAGAATGTGCCATCATTTTTATTAATTATTGGTTACATTGAAGGAGCCTACAATTTCCCACAACATAAAAAGAGCCATGCTAGTTAGAACCAGTGGTACATTTACTCCACTATCCTGTTTCGCAGTGGGCAGAAACCAACATACAGTACCTAAAACAAGACCTTTCCATGATGTTGCCACTGATGGCCGAAATCCAGAGGTTTAGGAACATAAGAAGAATTCTGCTGGATCAGACAAGTGGTCCATCTAGTCCAGCATCCTGTCTCATACAGTGGCCAACCAGTTCCACTGGAGGGCCAACAACAAGCCATAGGGTCCAAGGCTTTCCCTTGATGTTGCCCCCAGGCACTGCTATTCAGAGTTTTACTGCCTCTGAACATGAAGGTTCCCATTAGTCAACATGGCCAGTAGCCACAGATAGACCTGTTCTCCATTAATCTGTATAATCCCTTTTAAAGCCGTCTATGCCTGTGACCATCATCACATTCTCTGGCAGAGAATTCCACATTTTTATCACTTGCTATGTAAAGACGTGTTTCTTTTTGTGTGTCCTGAATCTACTGCCCATCAGCTTCATTAGATGCCTTCGAATTCTAGTATTTTGGGAAAGTGAGAGAAAGTTATCTTTGTCAGCTCTCTCTACCCTGTGCATGATTTTATAAATGTCTATACCCCCCCCTTTAGTTGTCTCTTGAGAAGTCCCAGGTTTACTGCCTCTGAGTGCGGATGTTCCCTTTAGTTAGCATGCCTAGTAGCTATTGATTGATGTATCCCCACGGATCTGTCTAAAACCATCCCTACATCCACGGCCAGTGAATCCCACAATTTAATTGCTCACTGAGTACTTCCGTTTGTCTGCCCCCACACCCTGTCTACAGGGTATAAAACTGTGACGCCCGCCTCCTTCATTAAAACCTAAGGACCTGGTCTGGAATCCATATCAGTCAGCTGTTATCTACTCTGACACAGCAGGTGTCCTGTCCCTAAGTAAGGCCACAGATTGCCGGAGCGAAAGCGACAAGCCTCCGATGGAGTGGCGGGGCCTCCAGTTTGGGGGTGAGGCGGGGCAGTGACTGGCATGCGCTGCTGGCTTTGTCTAGTATCACTGATCATATTGATGACAATTAGTGGAGAGAGCTTCGAAGTGCAGGGAAAGACTCATCTGCTACATTATCCATCATCTGGACACTTGCCTTAGGCAAGTGAGGCAGGCTGTTGCTTTTATGGGAAGATGAGCACACTGTTGAGGTAGCTGTAGACTTGCTGGAAACAGCAAAACTTCCAGTAGTGTGAGCTTTGAGGATTTATTTACTCTTGCCATTCACAATGATATTTTTTTTAAAAAAAAGAATAACAGATTTTGGCGAAATATTGCAAGGTAGATTGTGTTATCCTTGTCTACTTGTGCAAATAATAATGATAAAAAGGTTACTTCATGCAAAGCAGTAGCGATGAATTGTGATAAGTGGGTGGGGAATACAATCACTGAAGCAAAGTTAAAATAATAAACCAAGAAGCGGAGAGGAAGGACAGGTTGGATGTCTACCAGCAACGCAGGCAAAGCTGGGCACATTCTACTTTTTATAACACTGCTGCCTCCATAAAACTTAAACTTGCTTTTACAACAGATTGGCTCAATAAGAAAACCAATAAACCAAATTCTCATTTCATTTGGTAGTGTAACCTGGTAATATTTTTTGTGTGTGATATATATAGCTTTGGTCAGTACATTCATACATATTAAGTGTTTCTCTTCTTAGGTTAAAGCACTAGGAGCTTGGAGATTGTGCTGCAGGCTTTGTTCTGTAGCTTCCCCCCTCCCCTTCTTTCCTTTCTTTCCTTTCTCTTTTTTTGCTGTCAAGTAACAACCAATATATGGTGACCCCATGGAGTTTTCAAGGCACAGGGACACTCAGAGGTGGTTTGCTGCTGCCTGCCTCTGTGTAGTGACGTTGGTATTCCTTGTTGGTCTCCCATCCAAATAGTAGCCAGGGCCAGCCCCGTAGCTAGGGAATTCTTTGGGAGGGGGCCTTGGGGGGGCCTGCCAGCTAATTAAATAGAAGTACAGTGCAGGTGGGAAGTTGGAGCACTTTGGGGGCAGCCCTGGAGGGAGGGGGCCCAGAAGAAACACAAGGGGGCCAGGCCCCGTGGGCCCCATGTTAGCTACGGGCCTGGCCAGGGCTGACCTTGCTTAGCTTCTGAGATCTGATGAGATCAGGCTATCCAGGTCTCTAACGTATCCAGGTCTCTAGTCCTTTTCTTAGGTTAGCAGAGAAATCACTTGACTTCCTCTACAATGAGCATCTACAGTTCATTTCAGGGTTATATCTATGTATTACACATAAGGCAACATGGAAAACAGGTGATGGGTCATGCCTTCCCTTTCCCATATACACACATGGTTTTTTGGAAGCTATTCCTTGTTACACAACCTTTTGTAGTATGTGTTTGAGCCAAGCAGGCAAGTCCTACTGCACCAAGTATTTTTCTTTGGGCAGTAGGGTGATTGGGTCAGAAATGTCCATGTGACAGGCTCTTCGAATATGCTTGTGGTATGCACAAGCATAACATAACCACATGCACTTGGACTAGGATTAGGAGGTATTCCACAACAACCAGCTGTGGTGTCGTGGTTAAGAGCAGTGGACTCTAATCTGGAGAATTGGGTTTGATTCCCCACTCCTCCCCACGAAGACCTTTGGCCAGTCACAGTTCTTGCAGAACTCTCTCAGCCCCACCACTCTCAGCCCCTCTTCTCTCTTCTTCTTCCTCTTCCTCCTCTTCCTCCTCACAGGGTATCTGTTGTGGGGAGAGGAAGAGAAGGAGATTGTAAGCCACTCTGAGACTCATTAGGGTAGAGAAAAGTGGGGTATGAAACTGGCTCTTCTTCATGGCTGTGTGATTGTATGTGTGTGCAAAGAAATCTTGTGATATTGCTACACTGGAAACAATCACAAATCCACTACTTCAGAGGTATCTTGTTTAGAGGGTGACAAATTTGACCCCCCTCACAGAATTGGCCCAGGAAATCTCCATGCTAGGCAAATTTAATGATATGTGAAAAATGCAGGGAATATAAGCATCATTATTGCTGGCTAGGATGTTGCAACTGGCATCCCTCTTAAATCCCACAGCCAGCAGCAAAAAATAAATAAATCACAGGACTTGTAGCTACCATCTCTTCGGCCAGCTGGTACATAACCCTGTAGCAGTATTTCAAGGGCCTATCCCTCAAACTTGATGAAATAACCTTAAAAACAAGATTGTAGTCATGTTACAAGTCAGAAATTATATATTCACTTAGAATTCCCAATTGATAAAACATGTTATTATTTATTTTATCTTATGTTATTTGCAGGCAAAGTTTCTCACTTCATTCTTGACGAATATTCTGATGGCACTTGCTCCAGTAGGGGAAAGAGACCTAAACTCAGGTAAAGGGTTAAACATTCTAAGAAGGTGACATTTTTTCATTCAAGGCCGAAAGACAATGACTTGTCTGTGGCTGTTAGAGTTGTTTCATACAGGTGCTTGCCAAGTCATAAAGACTCCTGTCTGGCAGAAAAGGCACTGACTCACACCTGCTCAGCCGCCCTGTCAGATTCATGCCAACATTCAGTTCTTTGTGGTTGCTCATGGATTCCTTTTTAAACTTGGAATGTTCCAATCCACTAATAAGGAGACCTTTCCCATCCAGCTTCCTTTCTGCATTTTTAACAGTTGTTCAGCATATAAACACAGTCAGACACATATAAACAGAAGAGGCACATAATGCAAATGCAAGGAAGACCCGGAGTACTAATGTTATTGTAGATTTCCTGTCCAGTTATTGCATAGCTAAATCTGTCCGATACAATCAGGCATCTTGCTCCCGGCTGCAACCAATCCCAGCTATGCACATCAGGAGTTCTGATAGTCCTTCTCCTGGCATGTGTCATGTTGGTATTTTTTAAGCTTAAAATTTTTTAAAACATGGTAACTAAACTATATATTGTGGCTTGTAAATAATTGTTTTATGTTTCTTTGAATGCCTTTTACAGTTGCCTTTTAAACACATTTATTGTAAGCAACTTTTGAACAACAGAAAAATCAGGATTTTTTTAAAGTAAATAAATAAATAAATGAATACAAAGTAATGTGACATGATTGAATTTAAGATGCAAGGACAAGCTTGTATAGCTCACAGTCTACCAAGTCAAATGCACCTGACTAGTCATTTGTTTTTTTTGGCAAACCCTTTTTTTGTGTTTTCTTTTGGTAAAGGTTCTTTGGTAAAGGTTTGGTAAAGTTAAGGGTTTTTTGGTAAACCTTTTTGGTAAAGGTTTGGTCAAAGTAAGGGGTTTTTTTGGTAAACCTTTTTGGTAAAGCATGGGGTTTTTTTTTGGTAAACCTCCAGACTGTGCTGGCTCCCCAACCAAGGTTGAGTGAGCAGCAATACATCATTTGTGGCTACCTTTAGCTTGGTGGGTTACAAGTCAAGGGGGGGCCATTCTAAGAAAAGTCATGAAAGGGATCAGTAGAAATCCATTGCTAAGTTTGAGGAAAGCAGATATCAGAAAGTGCAGAGAATTAGAAGAGAAGAAGAAGATTTGGTTCTTATACCCTGCTTTTCTCTACCTTAAGGAGTCTCAAAGCGGCTTACAATCGCCTTCCCTTCCTTTCCCCACAACAGGCACCTTGTGACGTAGGTAGGGCTGAGAGAGTTCTGAAAGAGCTGTGACTGGCCCAAGGTCACCCAGCAGGCTTCACATGGAGTCCCCTGTTCTTAACCACTACACCATGCTGGCTTAGTAAACAACATTCTATTTGGGGGAATTCCATTCTATATTTTTAACTTGGTGGGTTACAAATTGAGGGGGCCAGTTTTTTAGAAAAGTTATGAGAGGGGATCCATAGAAAACAGTTGCCCTACTTGAGAAAAAGCAGGGTTTGGAGAGCTCAGTGAATCTGTGGGTCAGATTCAAACAAAACTGGCAAGCCCCCCTTCTGTCATTCCTCAGGGTCTCCGGTCCCCCAGGGACAGCATTTTGTGGAGATTAGTAGGCTGCAGTGGGAGGGAAAAGGCAGGAAAGTTCCATTCTACCATGGGAAAAGTTTGTCTGGATCCAACCCAGTAAGTAAAACCTTGGGGGTTTTTTGGTGGGACGGAATCAAAATGCAAAAGAATTCCAAGACGGCTGTTTGTTTTTTGAGGGAAAGGTTACGCAGTAGACAGAATTATAATGCAAACAAATGCTTTTTTAAAAAAAAAAAAAAAAAGGAAAAGATAGAATGTCAAGAAACCAATCTGGCCTGTCTGTGATCTTTTTAAATTACCTGAAAACAAAAAAAAGGAAGTGTATAGGAAATGGAAAGATGGGTGAGTGAGAACGAGTACATTGCTGCAGCATGAATGCGTTGGATAAGAATCAGGGAGACAATAGCAGAAAACAAGTTGCAGCTAGCAAGCGATGTTGGGAAGAACTGGAATATTTTGAGCAAGCTATGTTAGAAGCAATAGGGTACGCCAGGGCAGCTGCTCAACTCAGAGGCTAGGAGAGTGGAAACCTAATCAAGAAGGAAAGATTCAGTACCCACTTCGGCCTTCAGAAACACAGGCGTTGCAGAGGGCCACTAGCTACACTAACACAGGTGGGAGAGAAAATGATAAATGGCAGGATGGGGTAGCAAAAGGTCATGCCCAACAGTGATCTTATAGGCAGTATGCCAGGTGGCACAATGTAGGGCAAAGACTCATATAGGAAAGTTGAGATCCTCTGCTCAGCCAGCAGCAGAGAATAGCTGTGGACATTTTAAAAAAATGTATGTAAACCCATGATAGACACACCCCACAGCATCTCTGGAAATTCCATTATCAGCCACCAGTCATGCAATGCACCTGTGATCCTCCCTCATTAACCATTTGTAGAAGGCACCAATCCCAGTATGGTGATAACCGAACAGCCCTGTGATGTCACCCAAGTGAGTACAAACTTATCTTACCTATAACGTGCCACAAAGCAGCCAGAAAGATGTTGCAGTACCCAAGCCTTCAGGGTATGAAGGGTATCACACAGGTATACATGAAACTGCCTTACACTGATCCATCAGTGCCAGCACTCTCTACTCAGACTGGCAGCAGTTTCAGGCCAGAGGCCTTTCACATCACTGACAACCTGATCCTTTTATCTGAAGAAGCCAGAAACCGAACCTGGAACATTCTGCATGCTGAGCAGATGTTCTACCACTGAACCATCCCACTGAAAAGCCAAAGGTGTCCCAAGGAAAGGGCTCAAGTCCCCTGGTGGCAAGAATGCATCAATGCAGACAACATGGCCTTTAGAATGTTGTACTGCTGTCTGTGTGAATAAAATAAGCATTTAGGGGAGGAAATGTAAGGGTGCCACATGCACAATAAAGACAGGAAGCAACACATGAAGCTGCCTTATACTGAATCAGACCACTGGTCCATCAGAGTGAATATTGTCTACTCAGACTGTCAGTAGCTTTCCAGAATATCTGATAGAAGTCTTTCACATCATCTGCTACCTAATCCTTTTAACTGGAGACTCTGGGGATGGAATCTTGGACCTTCTGCATGCCTACCAGACATTCAACCACTAAACCACGACCCCTCCCTAGTGATCTCAGAGTAAACAGCACAATGATATGCCAAGAAACTCAATGGAAAACGGAAACAGGAACCAAAGATGTGAGCTGATTTGTCACCTTGAGGAGACATGGAGTGGTCCATCATTTGATGGTCCTGTTGACAGCAGAGAGTTCAGACAAAAAAAGAAACCCAGATGCAGTGCTTTTCCTCCCATTCAGTTCTGTCCTCCCTCCATTATTTGAACAATTTCCATGTCTCTCATAACTATCCCAACAACTTTGTGTCAGTCTCATAATCTCTCCTCAATTTCTCTTCACATGACCCTACTGCTTCATTTATCATCTCACCAGGAGTAACAGGGAGTAAAAAGAGGCAACTGATCTGCTGGGGCCATGAGCATCCACCATAATTTCTGGTACTCCAGTGACAAACTCATGAGTCAGATTATTCACATAGAAAATGTATGCATTGCCTCTCCCAAGACCTACTTGCAGTGGCTCACAAACTAGATCAAAACTGCCATAAAATTATATCAGTCTTTAAATGTGTGTAAATAAATGATATTTGTAAAGCAGACGTCAGGACAGAAGCAGCCCATAAAACAGCTAAAAAGATGAGCCCAGTTAAAAGCCCGGGTTAAAAAAAGAAATATTTTGGCCTGGCACTTAGAGGATAGTAAAATAGGTGCCAGGTGAATTTCAAGACAGAAGGCATTTCAAAGGTGAGGTGCCCACACTGAAAAAGCCCTGTCTCTAGTTGCCACTTCCTCACCTCTGCCCAGTTCTGACCACTTTGAAAGAAGCAGTTTCATCCTAATAGAAGAGTAGAGAGAGAGAGAGAGAGAGAAGAGATTGGATTTATACCCCGCCCTTCACTCGGAGTCTCAGAGCAGCTCACAGTCTCTTTTCCCTTCCCTTCTCCACAACAGACACCCTGTGAGGTAGATGGGGCTGAGAGAGCTCTGACAGAACTGCTTGTGAGAGAACAGCCCTGAGAGAACTTGTGACTGACCCAAGGTCACGCCAGCAGCTACATGTGGAGGAGTGGAGAATCAAACCCAATTCTCCTAGGTTAGAGTCTGTGCTCCTAACCACTACACCAAATACTAACAATAGCAACAACTGAATGCCATCAATTTGCAACTTTCTTATGGCAATCCTTCATAGCAGGGGTGTCAAACATGTGGCCCAGGGACCGGATCAGGCCCCCAAAGGGCTTCTATCAGGCCCACAGTGAAACTGCCTGTCTTTTGCTTCTTCTTCCAGTTCTGCTGCTGCTGCATCATCGTAGGTTTGCAGCTTATGGATACACACCTGAACAGCATACTTAAGATTGCAACAGCACAGACATTTTGATGCAATAATTCAGAGCAACAGGCAGGGCTATTTTGGGGCAGGAACGCACAGGAACGGAGTTCCGGCTGGCTCCCAAGTTGGCCACACCCAGCAGGAACTCATTAGCATAATAGGCCAAACCCAAAAGCAGAAACGCATTAGGATTAGCTACATTAGGGGTGTGTGGCCTAACATGCAAAGGAGTTCCTGCTACAAAAAAAGCCCTGGGTTTTGACAACAAACAAGGTAAACAGAATAACAAGCAAAAGGTGGGTGTGGCTGGATAACCACACTTCTGGTAACATGGGGGTGCGGCCTAATGTGCTAATGAGCTGTGCGGTCAGGGGTGTGGCCCAATATGCTAATGAGTTCCTGCTGTTCGGTGTGGCCTATTATGCTAATGAGTTCCTGCTGGGCTTTTTCTACAAAAAGAGCCCTGGCAAGAGGTGTCAGTTATCAGACACTATTAAATAAACAAAATATTGCAAGAGTGTTAATGTTTTAAGCATGTTTTTACTTTAAGTAAAAAAAAACCTTTGTGTTTGTGTCCTTTATAAATTTCATATCTCTGCTACCTGGCATTACATTTTATGACACACATGGCCCGGCCCAACAAGGTCTCATTTATGTCAGATCCGGCCCTCATAACAAATGAGTTCGACACCCCTGCTTCATAGGGTTTTCACCCCATCCTGGACAACCCAGGCTAGCCTGATCTTGTCAGATCTCGGAAGCTAATCAGGGTTGGCTCTGGCTAGTATTTGGATGAGAGACCATCAAGGAATATCAGGGTCATGATGCAGGTCAGGCGATGCCTTGAAAACCCTGTTGGCAACAACAGTATAGGGTTTTCAAGACAAGAGATGAGCTGGTGTGGTTTGCCATTGACTTCCTCTGTAGAGGAACCATGGTCTTTCTTGGTCTCTGGCCCAGGTATGGACCATGGCCAGCCTTGTTTAGCTTTTACAAACTCTGGCAAACTTGGGCAAGTCTACCAGGAGCCAATTCAACAAAGTCTTTTTCTGGCCATCATGAGGACTGTAGCTCACATGTACATTGAGAGTTCTATGCTCCTGAGACATGTGTGGACCTGAGTCAGACTGAGACCATAGCAGACACAGAGAAAGTTTCAGGTGGGCATCCTTGATGGTCTCCCATCCATATACTAACCAGGGCTGATCCTGCTTAGCTTCTGAGATCTCACAAAATTGGGTTTGCTTAGGCCAAACAGAAAAACAAATGAGCAGAGACAACAAACGTTGTGTACCAAATGTTGGGGAGAACACCTTCATATTCTGATTGTGGACTTCATAGAAACATCTGTCTGGAAGCATATGACTTGGGATTCAGTGGACCTTTGGTTGTTCCCACTAGGACTCTTTTTTGACATTCATATGTAAATCAGTATCGTTACCACCCAAGAAAGGAGTGTTGGCAGGTCCGACCTAACCTTGTAGTAACCTGTTCAGTTATGCAGCTGGCACCAAACTGTTTGATATTCAAGCAGCTAATTAGCCATGGAGGCAGCTAATTCCAGCCTGAGGGTGCTTTTGATCTCTCGCTTTACCCGATATTTATTAGAGCTTGTATGGGAGACGGCTCAAAAGGAAAACACGCCGTGAGCCAAGCGAGACATTTGGACTGAAACAGTAGTTTACTTATAATTTACAGACTTGTAGTACTTAATATATAATGCAATAATCTACGCTCTGCCATTTGTCATTTTGGGCTAGGCTGCAGATTATAGCTTAGGGCAGTGCATCTGTTGGTGGATCTGGCAGGAAATGGCTTAAAATCTCGAACAGCTGAGCATGATGTCTCAGTGTACTCAGAAAACCCAACCTCTGCTCCAGAGGTCACTGGCGTGCTTCAGACCTGACAGGCCAAATTGTTAAGCATGTGACTAATATGCATACAGAATGCAAGGCTGCCTGATGGGGGGTGGGGGGGAAGAGAGGGCTGCAGGCTTGATGGCTGGTTAGTGGATAGTCTTAATTTTATGTGACAATCCTATGTAGGAAGTGCCGGGTGGGTGACTAAATGGAGCATATTGATGTCCCACTGGGTGTAGCCCCTGTTGTTTTGACAAATTCTCCTTAGCATTTATCAATCAAGCCTACAATGGGGGAGTGTGCTGAATATCTAATTCAGACCCGGCTAGTCGGGCCTAATAGAGGCAAGCTAGCATGTTATTCAATTTGTACTTGTTAGCGATGTCCCACTGTCACAGGGCAATTTACCTCCACACTCAGCAAATGAAAAGAAGAAATTTGCTGGGCTTCAAACACTTACATGAGTTACAAGCAAAATTTTAATTAGCATGTCATTACAGTAATAATTTATTGCTTCTTTGTAGTCGCCCTGGCGTACAGATTACGTTTGCCCATTCTTTCGCCAACCCCCAAGAAGGAACGCTCTTTAATATTTATGAACCATATAACTTTTTCCCTTTTTCTTCAAAGAAGCCAGTCACCAAATTATGTAATAGAACACATTTCAGTGTGCACAAAGGCCCAGAAACTTATCCACAATGTAAAAAGATCACCAATTCTGCCTCTAACTGAGAGAAATCTTGTTTCTTTCTCACAGCTGTGCCCCCTTCAACAGAACCCTCCATTCAAGGAGCTCAGCATTGCATTGCTGAGGGGATCTCGTTTTACCCTGACCAGAGCTCTGTGGGTAGATCAGACCCCGAAGTGGTCACCTCCTCCTGTGAGCAAAAAGGGCAAAAGAAACACAGAGAAACATTGTCTACTTTTTCTGCATACTCAGATTTCTGTCTAAGCTCTGTATGATTCTATAATGTGAAGCAAGCAAACAAAATCAGAATTTGAGGATAGCACTGAATATTTCATTCCCATAGTTTAAATAATAAGCATACGCCTAATATAAAAAGGTAAAGGTTCCCTTGCTCGAAAGCCAGTCGAGTCCGACTCTAGGGTTGCGGTGCTCATTTCCGTTTCAAAGCTGAAGCACCAGCGCTGTCCGAAGACGATTCCGTGGTCATGTGGCTGGCATGACTAAACACCAAGGCACACAGAACGCTGTTACCTTCCCACCGAAGTGGTACCTATTTATCTACTTGCAATTTCTTGTTTTCGAACTGCTAGGTTGGCAGGAGCTGGAACTAGAGATGGGAGCTCACTCCATCATGCGGCACACTCGGGTCTCGAACTGCTGAACTACTGACCTTCCACAGCCTGCAGTTCAGTGTCTTAACCACTGAGTTAGAATACTGAGTCAGAAATAGATATTGCCAACAAATCTAATAGAAAGACAATAATAATTTTCAAGTATTGCCTAATTTCCATAACCTGCCCTACATCTAAAGCCTGTCTGGTCCCTATCTTTCTGCTCCTTCTTTTCCGCCCCTTCTTTATGAACTAGCCTAGCTGTAAATGCTTCCAAGGATTATCTGAGGAAGAGCCTGTATAGCCTACATATGAAGCTGCATCCATAGGGTTGCCAGTAAATGAGTATGCAAGGTTTATCATGCATAGATAAGGAAAATGACAAGAACATCCTGCAGGGGTCAGCAGAGTGAGATTGGGGACTTCCTGCTATTTTCAAATAGTCTCCATCCTGTCTCCTGATTGGCTCAATTGGGGGTTTTCTTGTTCTGCTGAGATCTCTTTTACTGACTCTCTCCTAGCTAGTTAGAAAGTTAGACTTCTCTCTCTGTCCTCTTTCTTACAAATAAAACTGACTTTATTATTTAATCAGATTGTGCTCCACATTACTGCATATCTACACTCTGCCAACAGCCAGACCTCCTGTGGAGGTGAGGGCCCCCCGCCACCAGGCCCCACCACCCTGCCCCCAATCAGCTGGCCGGTGGGGAGGACTTACCCTGAAAAAGAGTGAGGCCCAGATGATGTTGCAGTGACCTGTCTATGTCACTTCCAATGTGACCTGGAAGTGATGTCATCACATTGGCAACTTTGGGGTGATGCTCAGGTATTTGGGCAAATACTCTATGCTAAAAACCAAATTTACCATAGAGTCACATGAACACATGTGAACACACATAAAGCTGCCTTAAACTGAAATCAGATAATTGGTCTATCAAGATCAGTATTATTTACTCAGACTGGCATCAGCTCTCCAGGATCTCAGGAAGTCTTTTGCATCACCTACTGCCTGGTTCTTTTAACTGGAGATGCCAGGGATTGAACCTGGGGCCTTCTGCATGACAAAGTAGAGGCTCTTTCACTGAGCCACAGACCCTTCCCTAACATTTTTGCCCAAATGCCTGAGCATTGCCCAACATCACTATGTGATGACATCACTTCTAGGTCACATTGGAAGAGACATAGACATGTCACTGCAATGTTGGCTGGGCCTCCCTCCCACTCCTGGTAAGTCCCCCTCCCATTCCTCATGGGTTGCCAGGAAAGACCTGGGAACCCTATGCATTCTACTGAGTCAGACCCTTGGTCAAACTCAGTATTCTCTGCTCTGACTGGCAGCAGCTCTCCAGTGTCTCAGGTAGAAGTTTTTCACAACATTTACTACTTGGGGTTGCCCACCTCCAGATCGACCCTCTGGATCTTCCAGAATTTGAGCTGATCTTCAGACTACAGAGATCAGTTCCCCTGGAGAAAATGGCTGCTTTCGAGGGTAGACTCTATCACATTAAACCCCACTGAGGTCCCTCCCCTCCCCAAACCCCACCCTCCTCAGGCTCCACCCACAAATCTCCAAGAATTTCCCAAACTGGAACTGGCAACCCTAGTTACTACCTGATGCTTTTCACTGGAGTTGCTGCCCTCTGCAGTAAAGCAGATGCTCTACCACTGAGCCAATGACTAGTGTCTAGGACTTCCTAGTCCTAAGAGCCTGTCTACCTGTCAGTCTCTCTCATCCCAACTCCCTTTCTTCAACCACCTTCTATCTTCCCCATTGTCCAGCTTCCCTTTCTGTTCACTGCCTTCCAGAAACTTTTTCCTACCCTGTCCTGCTTTGGATGGACCACATCTCAGAGACCAGCAGCTTTTGTTTCATCTCTAGATTGACCCTGCTGTGGATTTATGCTCATTCTCCATCCAGTTCCAGTCTCAGCCCTCTCAGGGCTAGCAGTGCAGATCCCCATGTGCTCAGCATGACAACTGGTTCTGTATTCATAAAGGCTCTAGGCTGTAAATGCCATCTTCTCATCTTATGCACCTTTGCAAATGCCTGCTTTGGTGGTTAAGGACATTTTTTTCTCCACTGGGAAACCTAAGGTAAAGTATAGCCATATAGTGAACTCATGGACCTTGAATGCACAGGAGCACCCTGAAAGTAGAAAATGTAAGATCTCGGTCATCCTGAAAGTATTGCATAGCTGTGACCAGCAACTGATACCTGTTTGCAGTGGAGGCTAGTTAGTAATTTGGTACTACTGCCCTTTAGTTGACTTTTGCTGTGGGGCGAAAGGAAGGTGACAGGAGGCGGACACTGCGATTCATATTTATCCGTGTCTACAAGACAAGGGTATGACACTGACCTGCAGGTGAAAACCATGATCCAGAAGTGCGGACACAAAAGTTCTTTAGAGTTTGCCTTGGCCAGCTCTGCCCACTGATGACTAAAACCTTTTAAAATGTTCACCAATTAAAATAAAAAGTAGAAATGGTTGTAAAAGAATTACCAAAAGGTGAACTTCTTATGGGGAGGGACCATAATATGGTAGAGAAGCTTATGTTGCAACAGTAGAATTTGCATGCACCCAGTGGAACTGAAGGGTAGTAGATTCAGGACAGAGAAAAGGAAGTACTCTCCATTGAATGAACCTGTGGAATTCACTGCCAGGGGATGAGGTGATGACCAATAATTTAGCTGCCTTTAAAAGCCAGCATGGTGTAGTAGTTAGAGTGTCAAGCTGGGATCTGGAAGACCCAAGTTTAACTCCCTGTTCTGCCATGGAAGCATGCTGGGCGACCAGAACCAGAAGGGGCTGCAGAGCCAGGTGTCAGATGATCAACTAGAACAAACAAGGGAGAACCACCAATAAGACTCTCCTATCTGACAAAGACAGAGGCTTCCACATGGGAAGACAAAATGCCTACCAGCCAAGAAGAAAGATGGAGAAAAGCTGCAGAAGCGGAGATTGAATCCTTAATAAAAACAAATATGGACACTCACAGAACTACCTCTGGGAAAGAGGGCAGGGCAGTAGGATGCAAATGGGTCTTCAAAAACAAATATGATGCAGGAGGAGAAATACAGAATATGATTGCAGATGCACTTACCAAGTTACTTGCACATGAGAAATTTCAGAGTCTATACAAGAAAATGAATCTAGTGGACTTGGCACACTAGACCTTGGGAAGGGGTGTTGGAATATGCAAGGTCTATTGTGCATAAAGAAAATGTCGAGAACATCCTGCAGGGGGCAGCAGACGGGACAAGTAGTTAGCATAGTGAGATTAGGGACTTCCTACTATTTTCAAATAGTCTCCTTCCTGTCTCCTGATTTGCTCAATTAGGGTTTTTCTTGGTTCTGCTGAGTACTGGTACTGACTCTCTTCCTAGCTAGACAGTTAGACTTCTTTTTCTCTCTCCTCTTTTTTATAAAGTTTGTTCTCTTCTTAATACACTGACTTTATTGTTTAAACAGCTTGTGCTCCACTTTACTACATATCTAGACTCTGTCAACATTGTTACTGCTGCCAAGACTCCAATGGGGGTGGGTAATCTTCTGCTCCAAGCTCCCATTTCCTACCACTGCTGTAAGAAGCAATGGGAGAAAATTAAACAAAAAAAATGGCTATTGACCCTATAGTGTGATGTCACTTCTGGGGAAAATTCATAAGTTATGTCAGTGGTCTCTTGGAATTGCCAGAAACTCTATGGTTGTGATGATGTCACAACCATAGAGATCCTGGTGATTCCCAGAAAAGTGTGACATTGGTGCCCATCTCCATGTCCCTGCCCC
Organism: Gekko japonicus; assembly: GCF_001447785.1. Classification (NCBI taxonomy): domain Eukaryota; kingdom Metazoa; phylum Chordata; class Lepidosauria; order Squamata; family Gekkonidae; genus Gekko; species Gekko japonicus. The sequence continues at coordinate 12,867 of NW_015166606.1, read as the reverse complement.
CACCGTAGCCCACTGGTTGCTAGTCCATGCCTGAAAACCGTTTATGTTGTTAAAATGGAATGCTATGGTTGGTAACCATATGTAAGCTGCCTATGCAGATTAAATAATATTTGACTCACACCTCCTGGACAGCCAGTTTGGTGTAGCTGCTAGAGTGTCAGAGTAGCATCTGGGAGACCCAGGTTCAACTCTGAGAGACTCAGGCTCAAGAAATCTCTCAATAGGGACAAAAAATCAAGCAAGATTTGAATACTGGGGAACAGGGGGGAAAGGAGGGGGGGAAATACCCCTACCCCTCAAGGGCTTTTCAGAGCCAATTTTTTCCAATGGGAAAACCCCTGAAATTGTGGACCGCTCTGAATAAACATTCTTCAGAAATATTTTCAGTTCCAGAATAACTGAAATTATTTTCAAGACAAGGCGCTAGTCAATCAGAATGTATAGTATGATATTTATGTAACACAATCTACATGGCTGGATAATGACCCACAAGAATTCATGGAGGATGGGCATCCCATTCACACTGCCTTCACTTTCTCCTCTCTTGCTCACCCGCAGACTTCCTTTGCTGCTTTTTCTTTGTGCTCCTTCATTGGCTCTTTCTCAGTTTCCAGAGGCTTCAGCCAGACAGCATGCAGTGAAATATGCATCTTGGGAATTCTGTGCTCCAAGCTGGTGGTGGTGGTGGGTTGGAGGAAAAAGAACCTCAAACACCCCAGTAGCTAGATGGTGCATTAAGAAACCTGGGGGCGGAGGTGAATCTCATTTCCTTTTCCCTCCCATCTAATCTGTAGATTTAATGATCTGGATTTATGGAAGGCATCTCATTTCCCCCTCCTCACTTTTCCATCTTCCCCTTCTCTGAAAGCCCCATAGCCTCTCCCCCTTTTCTGCTTTCTTCTCTCCTTCCTATTTACCAGCCAGACTACCTTCATCTGTGCCCGTCTTCAGTTTTCTCTCTTTCCTTACCCTGGCAGCATCTACCAAGGAAAACTATGGCCCCATTGTACAGTACCAGCTGCTGGGCCAGGCCCAATTACACAGTGAAGAACCTGCTGCAAGGACTTGCATGGGGGACCTCGTGTTTCCTTGTGCCCTCTTCCTCACACTATTCCTCTTTGCCTCCTCCTGGCAACCCACACCTTTCCCTGCTTCCTTCTCGACCATCAACCATCTTACTTTTTATTTGCCTCCCATTTTCAGCTATATTTATTATATATTTACTTCATTTATACTCTGCCTTTCACCTTAACAAGGACTGAAAGCAGTTTATATCATTCTTTTCTCCAAGAACCCTGTGTGTGGTAAGTTAGGCTAAGAATGCATAACTGACCCAAGGTCACCCAGTGAGCTTCCATGGCAGGGTGGTGATTTTTATCTTGGTCTCCTAGATCCAAGTCTGAAACTCTAACCACTACACCACACTGTTTTTGTTGGGTGCTGGCTGTTGAACACTGGCAGGCTGTTGTTCTTATGTAAATTATGCAAGTCATATGGTAACAAATTGCCTGGAGGTTGCTCCCGGGCCAGCCCTGATGAGTCCTCCTTCAAAGGCCAAAACAGCTATAGAAATGGCCCTGTCCCCTCCCTTCTGCCTTATACTGACAGAAACCAAGGCTTGAAGGATGGCAATACTGTTGTGGTTGCCCAAAAAAAAGCAACTGAAGGCACTAGATTTTTAAAGCAACAGGTGCTGCTTCTATCATTGGGGGGGGGGCGGTTTCACCCCAATTTATTTATTTATGGATTACATTATTTTCTTCCAACTTGGGCATTTGTTTAGGGCTTTTTTTAGGTTTGTAGAAAGGTATGTCTTGTCTGTTCATGGTTCCAGTCTCTGGATTTATCCACAGATGGGGCCATTCTGAGAATTAGATATACTGGTGATAGTACCTGTAGATTACCTGTAGATAGGTACAATTTTTGTTAAAGCTAGGTTCCTTGTTTATATGTGACTAATTTTGTTTACAATATATGTTATCATATGTATTACGATAATATGCTATTAAAGAGTTTGATATTTTCAGCGTTATAAAGTTTAACTTGATATCCAGAAGTTCTGATAGTGCTATTAGTGCTGTTGTGACTGTATGAGAGAGTTTCTATTCATTTAAAATTATTTTTTTCTGAGTTTCCGGTTTATGGAGCAGCGATGGCGGACGTTCTTCCAGGACCATGGGGAAACGAACCACACACCAGCGGGCTGGAGGGGCGCTACCTCAAGTAGCGCCCCCATGGAGCCTTTGGGATAGGCTCCAGGCCAGAGGGCTTTTGAGGGGCAGCCTCTTCGATGGCGTAAAGCTGGAGAATTGAGGCTCCCCTCCGCCCTGACAGTCTGGCGGCTGCGTGGCCTTCAGGCACAAGCTGGTTTGACCGGGACAAGTGCTGGAGATCGAATGGAACAGCGTTGAAGCAAGCGAGGTCAGAGAAACTGACTGACAATGAACGTGAATTCAAACTAAGCGGAGACTATAAAAAGCAAATTACCCCCCCCCCCGTGGGAAAGTGGATCGCAAAGAGGGATGCCTCTTATGCGAAAAGACTGATAAGCGAGACAAAGGGGGAAGGGAGAAGGAAAAACAGCGAGTGTGTTTTGAGAGGCTTACTTGATTGCTGACAGCGTGGGAGCGATCTTTAGAGTCAGAAGGAAGAGTCAGTAACTGTAAACAAATCGTAAAAAATGGTGGCCGTACAAAGAAAGCTGAAAATGAAACCGCCTGGCAGCCAGAGCCAAAAACCGGAGGAGAGAGCAGACATCATGAAAATGCTAGTGGATATGCTCAAGGCAGTGATGGAGCCACTTGATGGTATTAACCAGCAACTGACTGTAATGAATAAAAACTCTGCATCTCAGCAGCTCCAACTGAAAGAAACGGAGAAGAAGGTTGAGCAGGAAGCTGGGAAAATTAAGGAGTTGGACACCACAAGCAAGAAAATGAAGAAAAGGATGGGAGAAGTGGAAACAAAGCAAAGTCTACAAGAAAACCGTTTGTTACAGCTGCAGATGGAAAAAGCCAACATGATTCTCAGATTCCAGGGAGTTCCTGAGGCAGAGAAGGAGGACCTGAGGAAGATACTCAGCGAGATCATCGCTCCAGCAATAGGCTTAACAGTGGATGAACTGGTAAAAGAGATGGAGATGGCTTATAGGGCTTACTACAATTATATTAAAAAAATAGCCTGCCTGGAGAAATTGTGGTCAGATTCTCAAGAAGACAGACCAGAGATGCTATTTTAAAGGCGACATCAGCAACTCCACTGAAAATGGGAAATTTAATCATTAAAACTTTAAAAGACATTCCATTTGAAATTTGTCAAAATGAGAAAAAACTATAAGGACTTAATTTCTTTTCTTCAAACTAATGGAATTTCATATAGGTGGCCGATCCCAGAGGGTGCCATCCAAGATAAACGATAAAAGAGAAACAGTCACACAGTCGAGTCCAACTCTTCGCAACTCCATGGACCACATCACACCCGGCCCTCCTGTCCTCCAGAGTTTGCTCGATTTCATGTTCGTTGCATTGATGACACCGTCTAACCATCTCATCCTTTGCCGTCCCCGTCTTCTTTGACCTTCAATCTTTCCCAGCATCAGGGGCTTCTCCAGTGAGTGCTCCCTTCTCATTTGGTGGCCAAAGAATTTGAGCTTCAGTTTCATTATCTGGCCTTCCAGGGAACAGTCAAGGTTGATTTCTTTTAGGATTGACTGGAGGTTAGCAACCCTATTATACTTCAAAATGTCTATATTTTAACTGGAGTTTATAATTTGTATATTTGAATACCTAAATAATGTTTGTTTTTTGTTAACTGGATCTGGTCATGGACCATAATGTAATAAAACTGAATTGAATACTTCTAAATTTCCAAAATACGTTAAAAATATGATTTTGTTTGCTAAGCTGTAAATTATACCTTTTCTGTTCTAAAAAGAGTAAAATAAGTTTCATTTTGCTAAAGAAAGAATTATCTGTATTTCATTTCTTCCTCAAAATTTCTCTTTCCTGAGAAAGAAAAAAGCAGGAGGAAAAAACAAAAACATGTTAAGAATATAAGATGGCCCATCCAGTCCAACACTGTCACAGAGTGGCCAAAAATACCAAGTGCCATCAGGAGGTCTACCAGTGGTCCACCATGTTGCCCCTATGGCTTGAACATTTCTGGAAAATTTACATTTCTAGGCCAGTTTGGAAGACCTATGTAAATAACCAATAGCAATAGCTGTATTCCTGGTATTCATTAGCAATTGCATGCATGTTCCAGTCTTTTTTTGTCAACCCCCTCAAGGGCTCTGCTTATTACTATTTTTAACATGGCTAATTAAGATGGAGGGGAAGCAAATATGTTGTTCCGCAAGTAAAGTATGACATGTACATCTGCAGCATAAAGTTAAATGGGAAGGGGTAAAAAAAGGCCATTGTTTCTGAAGCGTGTGCGCGCCCTTTCATTCTTGGGGGGAAAAGCGAAAATAATAAAACACTTTACAAATGCTACAAAAGTGAAAGGGCACCGATGCAAACTGGGTAGGCTTACAGCATAATTGAATTACGTTGTGTGTGCCACATATGATCACAAAGCTTGTGTATTTTGAATGTTGGGAACCTGCCAGTCAATAGGGAAAAGGGCCCTTTAAAACTGGTTAAATACCCCGTAAGCGTGCGTGGAACCCTCCTAGCTAACAGGTGGCTGAATAAACCTCAGCTGCTGCTGCACAAGGCTGTAGCATTGACCTTCGTGAGGATAATTTCCAGCTTCTCTTTTTGTAAAAAAAAAAAAAAAATGTTACTGTACTTGGTGTAGTGGAAACAATTTCAAGATGAATCATTTCTTTCAGCCCCAGTTACCGGTGGCCGGCTCCCCCTACGCCCCCCTCTTTTCCTCTCCTCCCCCCTCTCTCAGCTGAATTAACATAAAGAAACAGTGACAACAGCAAGCTGAAAAGCGTAGCTGGTGGGAGGATTAAGTATATCATTGAAAGGAATTATGTTGTAAATGACTGGGAGGGGTAGGGGCTTCTGTTCCTTGGTCCCATCTGGTCCTTAAAGAATACCTTGTTGTAATTACCCCCAGATGGCTTTGTGCTACGCAGGGTCTGGACAGCCAGGTGCCACTGTACCCTGCTGGGTGTGATATTCATTGCTGCGTGCAGTAGCAAAGGGCTGGGGGAGAGGAGGAGGAAAGTGGACTTTATTGCAAGCTCATTTCTTTCAGGGGCATTACACAAATATGAAACGAAGCTAGCTCATCCGAACAGAGCTCTCTCTCTCTCTCTCTCTTTTTGTCCGCCAGCCAGAGGGTGGCACACCTAAGGAGCGAGGCCATGTTATTCCTCCCTTTCCCCCCCTCATTCTTTGTTTTTATCCCCTCCATTGTCACACAAAGTGTGGCAATACCAGTCCTTTACAGTGCACTGGCTGCGAACACATGGCACTTGGGGGAAGCGGCACGAATCCCATGGAAATGGACTTGGCTGAGCCAGCAAACACTGATTGTGTGGATTTCTGATTCACACATTACAGAGCACTAAACCCAGGCTTGCCGCCAAGGGGATACTCAACGGTGAGCTGCAGCCTGTCCTTTGTGGTGTAGCAGTAAAGAGTGTTGGATTAGGCCTGGGGAGAGTCAGGTTCAAATTCCGGCTCACCATGAAATTGGGTGGGTGACTTTGGGCTAATCATTCTCTCTCAGTCTAACCTACCTCATAGGGTTGTTGGGAGAAGCACGTACGTTGCCCTGGGCTGCCAGGAGGAAGGGTTGGGTAAAATGTACACTAAATTAGTAAATTTCTGAGGAGGGCACAGTTTGTTACAAATGCATGTAATTTTTTTAAGCTGTGAAAAAGTCCTTAGGGCACAATTATACAAGCTTTTTCTAGGGATCTGAGCCCCCTGATAATGGCTGCTGGGGAAATTGATGAGGAGTAGATAGAAAGCCATAAAGGGCCACAAGTGAATAGTGACAGGGAAGGTGGGGACAGTGGAGGGGAAGGTCTCCTACTATAGTGGAAGGCCTTCTGGCCTGAGATCCCATTCTCTGCCACCACAGGAAAGACTAGGATTGCCAAGTATAGCTTACCTCCACAGCGGGGGACTCCCGGGTGGATCCCGGAGTGCGCGCGCACCACACGGACGTCACCAGGAAGTGACATTATGACGCCGGGCATGCGGGGGGCAGGGCCACAATCATTCGAGGGGAAACCATAGAGTTTCCCCTCGGATGGTCGTGGCCCCGCCCCCAGCGTGCCCGGCATCATAACGTCACTTCCTGGTGATGCGCACGCCGGGGTGGGGTTCCCCCCGGGGCCCGATTCCGCGGCAGCGGAAATCGGGCCTCCAAAGCGGGGGTTTACCTGCCCCCACCCCCACTTGGCAGCCCTAGGACAGACTCATTGGGGAGGCTCTTTGACATCACACCAGTGTGTGACATCACTTTCAGCACAAAACCAGAAGTGACGTTATCATGTCACGCCGAGAGCATCAGTGTGGTGTAATGATGTCATTTGTAGTCTTGCACTGTGAGAACTCACAACAACAGAATTGTCCCTGCCTCCAGCCTAAGGGACATAGAAGATGGGAAGAGAACCTCTATGTTCAGAGGTAGTAAACCTTTTAATATCAGGCCTTAGGCTCTATGTCCTTGTTTTGGCTTTCCAGGGCACCTGGTTGCCTACTCTGTGAAACAGGGTGCTGGATTAGATAGACTATTGGTCCAACCCACCAGTGCTTCTCTTATAATTCTTATGTTTACATACTTACGGCAGGTTGTCGAGAAGAAGAAGAAATTGGATTTATACCCCACCCTTTAGTACCCAAAGAAGTCTCAGAGGGGTTTACAATCCCCTTTCCCTTCCCCTCCCCACAACGGACACCCTGTGAGGTGGGTGGGGCTGAGAGAGCTTTTCGAGGACTGCTGGTGAGAGAACAGCTCTAAAAGCAGGGGTCATTTGGGGGGGAGCGGGGGGACGCCATCCCCCCGGGTGAGGTGCGGGAGGGCGGGGCCTGGAGCTCCCTGCTGGTGCCCGCCTGTGGGGAGGACACACTTCCGGTGATGTCAGGGGGTGTGGCATATGCTAATGAGTTATGCTAATGAGTCCCCCTAGCTCTTTTTCTACGAAATGACCCCTGTCTAAAAGAATTTGTGACTGACCCCAGGTCACACCAGCAGCTGCATGTGGAGGAGTGGGGAATCAAACCCAGTTCTCCCAGATTAGAGTTCGTGCTCCTAACCACTACACCAAACTGGCTCTCAGTGGACAGCTTATGTAGCAGCACCACCCCAGAGCATTGCTGGTGAATGGCCAGCGGTGCCCCATGTAGGTTGTAGACCATGTTGCCATTGGTTCATTCTGGGCAGTGCCAGCCGTTTGCTAGCAGTGTGTCTGTAGTTGTGTGCACCCAGCGGTAAGGGTAGAGGGCTCCCTTTTCTGTTGCCTTTCAGTCACAGCAGCCATGTATGGTTTTCTGTTTCACTACCCTTCCATGCCAGTTACTTGTGCCCTGAGCAAAGCATCCCTGGGCTAGCCTTCCTCTGTAGGCCTTCTCATAAATAATACCCTTTTACATGAAAACACCCAGCTTGAATGAACAAGTGATTGGATTATTCCTTATAAATATTCACTATTTAATTCTCCAAGGGTTTTTTTCCCTCCTTTTAGAGTTTTAAAACTAACTTGCCTGATGATTTATTACCGTTAAACAATGAGCTGTCAAGGAGACAACACCTCCATCTGTTATTGAGGAAAGAGTTTTAAGAGTGTCAAATGCTTACACTTCCAAGAAATATGCTTGTGAGTCACTTGATTCTGTGTTCCTGTCCGTTTGGGAGTGGTTTGCCGAAATATCTTTTAAAAACTTCAGGTCTTGTTAATGTAACAAGAAATCCCTTTAAGGCTGAGCCACAGACAACGTGGAAGACCCGTGACTGGATTTCTTGACTTGAAAACTTTCGTGCAGGCACACGGGCACTGAGTACTGGAGTGAGGCAGTGATGTTGACATTGACTGATGATCCCCTCTCCACACATTTTTGTTGTTGTTCAGTCGCACAGTCGAGTCCGACTCTTCGCGACCCCATGGACCAGCTCCCGCCAGGCCCTCCTGTCTTCTGCTGTCCTCTGAAGTTTGCTCGATTTCATGTTCGTTGCATCTATGACACTGTCTAACCATCTCATCCTTTGCCGTCTCCACACATACAACATGTATATTCTTAAAATATGCTGCTCACCTATTAGCTGTGGAGGGGAGAGAGAGAGATGGCCACAGAAAACAGAAACTCTGGAGAGATGCAATCGCCCCTTTCTCCAGATTATTGCCCCAACCAAAATTCAAATCGCCCCATACATTTGTAATTTTCTATACCTGCATTTTTATATGTTTTAAAACAGAGGCTCAGAGTTTGTTCAGAACAGGGTGTGTCCTTAACCTTTCCTTCTAAATACCTGCTCCAGGCACCACTGCAGAGTCCCCCCCCCAGCCCAGCCCAGATCGGTTTTAAAGGAATCATTCTCCCACATCACAAAGAGACAGGGATGTGTTATGGTCACCTTCTTGGACTGGGTATGGGGAGACGAGTGTGAATCTCCACTTGGCTATATATCTCATTGTACCAGCCTTCCTTCTCATCCTAAGCTTTCTTATCAGTAGATTAGGCTGAGAGAAGCCCTGACCTGGATAGCCCAGGCTAGCCCAATCTCGTCAGATCTTGGAAGCTAAGCAGGGTCGGTCCTGGCTAGTATTTGGATGGGAGACCACTAAGGAATACCAGAGACATGACTTGGAAGCAGGCAATGGCAAACCACCTGAACATCTCTTGCCTAGAAAACCCTACGGGGTTACCAGAGAAAGCTGGTAAAATGGAGGAGAGGGAAACCATGGAGAGTGCCACGAAGAAAGGTGGGATAAGAATGTCAGATAGACAAATAGTCTGCCCCTAGTATTAATATATAGGATTTATACAGGTGCTTAGAGGATTCAAGGTGTTTCAAGTAAATGAGCTCAGCAGTCCTTTCACAGTCATGTGATGTGGGTCAGTGTGTTATATGCTGCAGGCAGAAGTGGGCTTGAGCCAGAGCCAGAGAACATTTTGCTTAAGGCTCCCTAATAAGTTTGCAGCTGTGGTGAGATTTGAACCAAGGACCTGACTTCCTGGTTCACAGTTTGGTTTCTTACCACTGCTCTTAGAAAATTCATCCTCTGCCCACCACAGGTGCACTTGATCCATGAGTCCTCCAGAAGCTAGCCTGGAGCTGTGTTCTTTGACCCACTATATCCTCAACACAAAGAAGAGATTTCATTGCTAGAATATTATTAAAAATGATTAATTCATCCCAGATTTCTGCCCTGGTGGAGCCTCAAGCCAAAAAGGCAAGTACTGATAGAATTCTTGAAGTTATAATTTCCTACTCAGAATGGACAAAAGAAAATACTACTTTACACAGAGAGTGATTAAAATGTGGAATTTGCTGGCAAAGGATGTAGTGATGGCCACAGTTTGGTATAATGGAGAGCCAGTTTGGTGTAGTGGTTAGGAGCGCAAACTCTAATCTGGGAAAGCCAGGTTTGATTCCCCACTCCTTCACATGCAGCTGCTGGTATGACCTTGGGTCAGTCACAAGTTTTCTCAGAGCTCTCAAGAGCAGTCCTCAAAAAAGCTCTCTCAGGCCCACCTACCTCACAGGGTGTCTGTTGTGGGGAGGGAAAGGAGATTGCAAGCCACTCTGAGACTCTGAGTGAAGGGCGAGATATAAATCCAATCTCTTCTCTCTCTTTACAGGAATAAACAACTTTAAAAGGGGATTAGATAGATTCATGTAGGATAAGTCTATCAATGTCTGCTAGCCATAGTGACTGAGGGGAACCTCCACATTCAGAGGCACTGAGCTTCTGAATCCCAGGGCCAAGAGGCAACATCAGGGGAAGGCCTCGGCCTCTCTGCCCTGTTGTTGGCTGTCCAGAGGAAATGGTTTTCACTGTGTGACTAGATGCTATATTGGTCTGATCCGACAGGACTCTTCTTTTGTTTTTATCCAGAGATTTAAACAAATAAGTGTGAAGAGACTAAATACAAGAATGTCCACAAACTGCTTTGGAGGTGAGGGTTGGGTCCCTGGTACACCAGCACACATGAACAGATGAAACTGTCTTATACTGAATCAGACTCTTGGCCCATCAAGGTCAGCAGTGTCTACTCAGACTGGCAGCAGCTGTCCAGGGTCTCAGGTGGAGGTCTTTCACAACATGTTGTAGATTTTCCGGGCTGTATGGCTAAGACCACAGCCATACAGCCCAGAAAATCTACAACAATGAATGAACTCTGGTCGTGAAAGCCTTTGACAACATATTGTCTTTCACAACACTTCCTACCTGGTCCTTTTAACTGGAGTTGCTGGGAATTGAACCTGGGACCTTCTGCATGCCAAGCTGATGCTCTGCCACTGATTCATGGCACCTCCTCAACCCCTTCCACTTTTCTCAAAGTGGCTTTCTGGCAAAACTAGTTGCTGGCCAAGGTCACTGTTCATTGCACGAGAATTCATTAGGCAGCATGCCATTTTATTTCTGCTACTTCTGTTCATAAGAGAAAGCATTGGTTTCTGTTAGCTGAAAAGAGCAGGTACAGTCATTTTGCACTAATTTAAAATGCAGAAGAGAAAAAAGCATCCTAACGTAACTGGTAAATATGAATGCTATTATGGAAGAGCCACTTACTGTGGGTTTTTTAAAAAAAGCACTGTAAAAATGGATGTGAAAATCCAGTGTGAAGTCTGCATTTATTTATTTCTTGCTTCCTGGCAAGAAATATATAGTATGTCTCCAGACAGTTCTTATCGGTAGGTGTACCAGAAGGCTTAAATTCATCCATCATTTTTACAATTCCACACAATGGAAATATTAGAATTATCTGAAGAAATGACAAAGGCACATGCAATAGTCAGACGGCGTTTGACTATGTATGTAATGTAAAGAATGTGATGTAAAGAATACATAGCTATCTATCTATATTTGAAAAATCTGAGCCAGACTGACATTTACCAGTTCTATCACTGAATGTCCAGCTACTGGTGGACCTCCTAATGGCACCTGGTATTTCTGGCCACTGTGTGACAGAGTGTTGGACTAGATGGGCCTTTGGCCTGATCCAACATTGGCGTCTCTTATGTTCTTATGTGAAGCACATAATCTGCATCCAAGCCCCTGCTACCTGTTAAGTCACTCCTGCCATACTCTCCCTAGGCTCCACTCACCCAAAGCTCCTCCTATCCTAGGGTTGCCAGCTCCAGGCTTGGAAATTCCAGGAGATTTGGAGGCAGAGCCTGGGAAGGCAGCAGGAGGGAAGGGAGCTCAGCAGTGAATGTGATTCCATAGATTTAAACCTGCCAGATTTAAACCTGGAGATCAGTTGTAACTCTAGGAGGACTCCAGGCTCCAACTGGAGGTTTGCAACCCTATCCCCTCCAGCCACTGGTGGTGGAGGTGGAGAAGTTTTAAATCCTGCCCTTCACTACCTGAAGGAGTCTCAGAATGGCTTACAATCTCCTTCCCTTCCTCTCCCCACAACAGACACCCTGTGAGGTAGGTGGGCCTGAGAGAGCTCTTTCGAAGACTGCTCTTGTGAGAACAGCTCTGAGAGAACTGTGACTGACCCAAGGTCACCCAGCTGGCTGCATGTAGAGGAGTGGGGAATCAAACCTGGTTGTCCAGATTAAAGTCTGCCACTCTTAACCATTACACCAAACTGGCTCTCCTAGTATTTGCAACATTGGGTTTAGGTCTGGGACATGCTTCAGTCCCTAAGATGAAACAGCAACTTACTACTACTTATTCATTTCTAGTCTGCCTTTCTCACTGAGACTCAGGGCAGATTACATGATGTAAAACAATGCAAGTCAAATATCATGAACAGTGCAACAGGACTAGGATTACAATAATTAGACATAGGGCATAATACATCAAACAGTGCAAAAATGTAATTAATTACAAAAGTAAAAAATACACCAAGAGCAGGATAATATGTACAATAAACCCATGCTGGCTACTACCAATTAACTCATTCCATTCAAGGTGCTCACAGACAGAGCGTTTAATAATCTGCCCAGGTAACTGACAGGCCTGTAATTTCCTGGGTCCATCTGTTTTCCCTTCTTGAAGATCGGGACATCATTCGCTCTTCTCCAGTCTTCCGGCACAACACTAGTACTCCAGGACTAGTACTCTCAAAGATTAGAGCCAGAGGCTCTGAAATAACATCTGCAATTTCTTTTAGCACCCTGGGTTGCAAGCCATCTGGCCCTGGAGATTTGAAAGTTTTTAAGGCAGCTAGATGCTCTCTGACCATTTCCTTACTTACTCTGGACTGGCAGTTCCTCCTTCCTTCATATGCCCTGCATTCTTCAGTTTGTATACAGCTCGCCTTATGGTTAAAGACCGACACAAAGTGAGAGTTGAGTACTTCTGCTTTGTCTTCATCCCTTGTTGAGAGCCAGTTTGGTGCAGTGGTTAAGTGTGCAGACTCTAATCTGGGAGAACCGGGTTTGATTCCCCACTCCTCCACTTGCACCTGCTGATGTGACCTTGGGTCAGTCACAAGCTCTGGCACAGCTGTCCTTGAAAAAGAGCAGTTTGTGTCAGAGTTCTCTCAGCCCCACCCACCTCACAGGGTGCCTGTTGTGGGGAAGGGAAGGAGTTTGTGAGCCGCTCTGAGACTCCAAGTGAAGGGCGGGGTATAAAGACCCCATCCCTACAGAGTCGAGCCTGCTTCTTGTACTCACCCTCAGTAATCTGACCCTCCTTCCATTTCCTGTACATTTTCTTTTTTAGTTTCAGCTCTTTAGAGCGTTCCTGGTTCAGCCACCTTGGCTTCATTACCCGTC